>NC_034599.1:86067539-86144470 GCF_900095145.1 Mus pahari
TCTCTCTCTCTCTCTCTCTCTCTCTCTCTCTCCTGTGTGCTAATGAAATGTGAAATGTGATCATTTGGCTCCTTTACCACCAGATTGGTCTCTTCCTTATGTTCTTCCTTCAATGACGGACTATCCATCTCTGGAACTCTAAGCCAAAATAAACACTTTCTTCCTTAAGTTCCTTTTAGTAATAGTATTATATCAAGGATGCTTCTGGTAATAGTTCTAAACAATTGTTGGGTTTGGAATTAGGAGGAGGGGAAAGACTTTTGTTCAAATTCTTACTGTCTCAGCTGGAAAAAGATGTCAACCAGAATCTACAGTTAAAAATCTCTGTCTCATTCTCAAATCTTCATGGTTTTTCCTGTGTTTTAAAAATCCCACCTCCTATAAGTAACATGGCCCCCTTTGTCTGCTACCTGCACAGTTCCTTCTTCCCCTGTGATAAAGGGACACAGTGATTAAATGGCTCAGCAGCAAAGGAGAATTGTTATTTCTGATGGAATGATTTTAACAAAGATGTTCATAAATGTTAACAATGTATATGAGATGTGATGGTTCTTTCTCCTAGAATTATACTTAACTGTTGTAAAAGAGCATACGCTAATCAAATTGTGACGAAAAATTGTGTGTATGTATTAGTTATTATTCTTATGGTAAGTTATATAGCATGAATTCCTTAACATAGCTTTATTCATGGTGTGTGTGTGTGTGTGTGTGTGTGTGTGTGTGTGGTTTGTAATTTTCTCTTTTGTCAAAAGAGGGGTAGGAAATGGGGACCAGGCTACCCTGGGCTCTGTGGAAGGACATGCAGGGAACCCTTGCAGGCCAGGGCTGGGTAGAAGAGTCCTGGACTTTCCCATAATCCTTTGAAGGAAACAGCAAAGCCAACAGATAAGGAGGTGAATTGAGGAGGGGCCCTTTGGACAATGGCATGGTGGACCAAGGGGCTTGGGGGTCACTCTGAAATGCAAAGTCCAGCTGCCCCATAAACTAGGTTGCTTTTGAAGAGGAACATACATATAAAAACATAAGACACAGCTGCACTCACACATGCGGAGAAGGCTCTCCATTCCCAAGTGTAGGGATCTAGGCCTACTGGTCCAAAGACAGGAGTCAGCCATGTGTCTGCCATCAAGTGATTCTCTGAAACACTCCAGGTGGTGGGGCCCGGCAGGTAAGTCTTTGTTGGGATGGCTGCTTGGTCTCCAAGGTGCTGCCCATTAAGCACCCAAGCCTCTTAGAGTCAGATCCATGCCAGCTGGGGGAGCCTGTGCTGTGAGTGCTGGCACAAGACTGTGTGGCTAGAGTCCAGTCTCTCCTCTCCAGGGGTCTGGGGTACAGGGGTGCAGACAAAGGAGGGGTGAAGGGCTCGTGAAGACATCCTCTCCCCCACCCCATGGGTTTCTGGACTCCAGGAAAGGGGAAGGGCCTCTCTTATCTCTCTGCCTCAATGGCAGGGTGGCCCCTTGGTTCTGAGGTGGCCTTTTGGGGAGCCAGGGGAGGCCAGTCTGAAGTTGGGGAAGGGGGTGCCAGCGTCCACAAGGGTGGTTTCAGCTGGTAGTGCTGTGGGCCTCCTGGGGGCGAGGCTGCAGTTGGCCAGCTGGGTGTTGCAAAGCTGCCAGTGGCTTGGGGGAAGTGCAGTGGGGGTGACATGACCAAAGTGGCCATTGGGCTGCAGCTGCTGCCACCACCATAGATGCTTTCAGAGGTCTTGGGTCAGGAGAACATGGTGAGAACATCTGGGAAGTTGGGGGGGGGCATGGCAGGGGTGTTGGCCGGAGTGAATATCATCTGGTGGTGGTGGCTTTAGGGGATGTTGGTCTCCTGGATAAGGGCACTGAGGTCTGTCTAGAACTGCCACGGGGCTGTCACCCCCACTGCACTTCCCCCAAGCCACTGGCATCTTTCATCATGTTACTTAATCCCAGAGACAGAAAGACAACTAGAACAGTGATAAAGTAACTATCCGAGTACACTGACCCTTCTCTCCAAGTGTGTAAAGTCCTTTAGTGATTCATACTCTACTTGATATGCAATAACCTAAGAACTATGACCTCCAATAAAAGTGCTTCAATACTGTGATACATAATACATGCATGATAGGTTATAAGCTAAGAGGTAAAGAGAAAAAAATAGAAAGTATATACGCACATACCCCTAATAAAACAAGTCAGAAGTAATGATAGCCTTACAATATTGTATCATGTGGTCATTACTGGTATCTGTATCTTTGTCTACTCTATATGCCCATTTCCTCTGAGAAGCAAGCTAAAGGTCAGTTGGTGCCAGAGCTTATATCCTTTGTATCAAAGTTTCCATTCACTGACCAAGTTATTATACATAGTGACAGCTTCCATAAAGACCGTTTTTCATGTATATCATATACTTTTACCTTGTGCAGCCACATGAATTTTAATTATATATATGCTCTGATTACGTAAACTCTAAGAAAATTGTGTGTATGTGTGTGTGTGTGTGTGTGTGTTCTTCTCTTTCCTCCCCTCTCTGTCTCTACCCCATCCTCCAAGTTCCAAATAAATAAACTTCCTTTTATATTTAGCCTGTCACATGGCTTGATTGTTCAGCCAGACACCTTGGCAGAGCACGCCTCCACTTTATTATAAAACACAAAGTGCATGCGCGCGTGTGTGTGTGTGTGTGTGTGTGTGTGTGTGTGTGTGTGTGTGTGTGTTGTCTCTACAAATACCACTGCCAGCAGAGTAATGATCAGTGTTAGGCAAGAAGGAATTCCAGTCCAGCACAACTCAGTCACCAGTGCCAGTTAAAACTTGCTTTTTATAATTATACATTTTGGGTTTCTTTATTGTAAGGTCATAGATTCCTGAACTCTTGAGAATTTTAGTGAACTTAATGTTAGCTCACTTAAAACATTACTTTTAATCAAACCAAAACTATTATAACCAGCATTTATATGTGCAAAGACTATTGCAGTATTTAGTATATGGAATATTTTGAATATGCCTTCTGTCAGTGTGAAAACATAGCAGCAATTTGTTCATCATAGTAGAACACTGCTGGTCCAATGACCGAGTTGGAACTATTTCTGCATGTGTATACATGTCAAGTTGTTGGCATGATAGAAGTGATAGATGTTATTTTTGTATTTTTAAAAACCAATGTGTTATATATAATCTTTTTATTTCTTTTGTGCAAATCATTTTTTTAAAACTCTTGTGTCTTTAAACTTGGAAGTCAATGTCAGTGTTCATCCAGGTAGCAATGAGAGAGAGCAGAGTTCAGTGGTGATGATATGAAGGACTGTCCAGTTCTGCTTTGCCCTGAACGTGTCATGCATGTAGTTAGTTTAAGTATCACAGAGATTTTATAATGAGGATAAACACATCACAGCTTCAAAATCTGGGAAAGAGTGAGCACACATGGCTTATATATAAGTGAACTGATAATAGTAAATTTTCAACCATATAAATGTTAGATACAGGAAACCTGGTTACCTTCATAATTATGATTAAACATATCAGGCGTAAGGCCAGAGTTGGTGTGTACAACAAAGGCATCTGTGAAAGTATTTATCAAAAACCATACATTAAATTAATATTAAAGAATTATAGAATAAAAAAACTTCTAGTATCTGATGTAGTTTATTTTAGGCATATTTAAGCATAGGACAATTTTGGAAAACAGTTTCCTGATGATGATTAACTCAATCCTTTGTGTTCATCAAAGCTTAAGATACGATCCAATGAAATTGTTCAGAGTACAAATGACCTCCTCTGTAAAGGATGGGTTCTATTTACCTAGAATGCTCAAGATAAGGGTCTAGGGAGAATGACTGAGATAAGCTAAGGTCTGTGGGAGTCAGATAAAGCTTGGATCTAAAGATAGCACAGAGGTCACCTGGATTATTGCAATGTATATGTGACTTCACCCATAAACTGGGTTCTATTGACTGAGAAACAGTGTTCAAGATAAAGGTCTGTGGAAGACAAGTCTGAAATAAACATAATAGCCCAGGAGAGTCAGATGTGGTCTGGCACTTCAGATAGCACAGGTGTCCAGACTATTAACTTTAACCATCCCCAGGTTTCTGGAAAGAAAATATGCTATAAATCTTTTTGTTAAACAGAGAACTCTGTGTGCTTAGCATTCCCTGTTGCTTAGCTTTGAGCATTAGGACCTTATTATCCCCGCTACAAAATAAAAACTGAAATTTATCCTGTAGTTGTTTTGCCAAAAGGTACTCTTACTCATTAACCCGAAGCTTAGGGTTTCCAGGATAAAAAGTAGGAAGCAAGCAAACAAGCATGAACAAATGAGCACTGTTTAGAATCCATTCAGTTTTCTTCTGGGGATTTCTATGCAAAGGAAAATTGTTCCTGAGCACAGAACATGTAAACATTATGAGTATTTGAGGCAAGTGTTCTATTAGACAGATCCAGATAACAACCACGTCAGACCTCAAATTGCCTGCTCCAGTTGAACAGACAAGATGCTCGAACTCCAGACACGATCAGTCCTATGCTTGGAGCACATACTTGCTATCCTGCTAGAACATTCCAGGAGACTAACACCTGAAGCTGGTCTTTCCTAAGTTGTGGGCTCTTCTTTTTTCTACCCTTTATGCCCTGGTATCATCGTGGATCATTAGATAGAAGAGAAAGGATAGAGGAAAGAGAGGTGGGGATCCCTGAATCTAATCTCTTTCCCTTTGTTTCTTCCTTACGGATGACTACTAACAAACCTCAGCCAATCCACATGAATAACCAATAACCACCCACTATGCCTATCAAAGCTCCAACAGTTTTGTACTCTCTGAAAAGTTCCCAGAATCCCAAACGTCACACAACTGCAGAAACTACCCTCAGGTGGCAAGACTACGCCTGTGCTAGAGCACGAGGCAAGTCATAGTCACTTCAGACGGTCTGAAGCAGTCCCGGATCCCCACAACTGGGATTAAAGTGAAAATATATACTTATATTATTTCTTTTTTTTTAAAAAAAATGAAACCAAAATCCCAAAACTCTAACAAATACCAATGCTGAGAACTAGGCCAAACAGCTTTCTTGAGATGTGTGGATAGTGAGGGCTGTAGTTAGGTTTTGGCTTGGCTACCAGTTGGGGTCTTAGGTTCATGGTGTTCCTTCTTGAATTTCTGCCCCATTGAATCTACTCCCCAAAGGTTCTCAGAAAAATGTGTTAGCATCATGTACTGGTCAACAGCTTCCAAAGTGTTTCTGATAAACAGCATGTGCATGATGATCAAGCATCAAAGATAATCTAGATGGAAGAAGATGAGCCCAGACTATGATCATGCAGTTCTAGCTCTAACGTCTTATCCTCTCCAGAACCTTCTCAGATGTAATTTTGTGTAGATGGTTATCTGTAAGCAGGTGAAGGCAGGTGAAAGATAAGGCTAGAGCCTGTGATTAGGCAGTGGAAAAAGAAGCTGGGCTGAGAGTTTTAGAGACAAGAACAGAGAGACAGAGGGACAGAGGGGGAGAAGGAGAGGAGGAGATAAGAAGGAACCTATAGGAGAGGAAGAGGAGCCAGAACAACACAGTCCTGGGAGCCACAAGTGTTGGGAATTTCTTAGATAGATGATTAAATAATAAGTAGGGTGTGTCTGCTCCACCTAGGTGTATAGCTTGTGTTTATATGAGTTGAATTTTGAGTTCATTGTGTGGGCATGTTGTAGGTTGAGAATTTAGTAATATAAATCTGAATGATAAATTATAAGCCTCTAGAGTTTTGATTTTACCAGGTTATGGGGAATTGTGATGGCTAACCACAGAGGGTGGATGGCTGGGAATCTGAACAGGATCTGCCACAAGAGAACAACTACATGGAGACTCTGGTGGCAGGGAAACCGCAATACTAGAAATTAGCTGGCATTAGCATGAGTGTATTGTTTTTTTAAATATATATTTCACACGACAGTTTAGTACAGTGTTTTTCTTTGTTCTGCTTTATTTTCCTCCCTATAGTATCAAATCTATTGTTCACTTGCTCCTTCTGGTGCATATATGTTACACTTTTTTAAAGGGTATCATTTCAAATTTTTTTTATATTGAAGATTGGAATGATCAGCATTGTTTATATAAATGGGTTCGTGAACTCACCATGCTCCCTAGGTCCACACCTTGCCTGCCAAGCAAACTTAAAGTGAGCACTCCTTACACGGGGCTTCTGGAGGTAAACCACATCCTGTTGTGCTACTGACAGAGCATCCTAACTTCTTTGGACATGTCTCTTGGCAGGTATGCTAAATTCACCTCCCAAATCAGGAGTTCTCTCTCTACTGTTCCTTCGCCACCATTTCTTACTACAGAATCTCACAAAAGCTCCTCTTTTCCTGGAATTAGCATCCTCATTTAATCCCTGTCTATTGAAAATAGGTGCCTTGAGTCTGAGAACTTTATTTTAGAAACATTCTCTTTTTCCTAGAAGTTAACTGTTAAGCGCAAATTATCTTCTTCATAACTGTTTCTCTTCACTGTACACCAGATACAATTGGATTATAGATCATCTATAAATATTCATTTACTTAGAAGGAGTCGACTATAAAGCCTGTGCTTATGGAGCATTAGTGTATTTTCTGTTTGCTACGCCTTACTTTTAATGACATGCGGATTTCCTTCATCTGGGTTCTACTTATGCTCACTACCCATTCTGAATATTAGGTTCCTTGTAAATATCAGTGCTGACATATTATGGAGCCTAGAAACTGCTCTTCTATCAACTATAAAATTAAGCTTGTAAAGCTTTATTGAAGCCATACATAGTACTGCATATATATGCACACACACACACACACACACACACACAGACACACACACATGCGTACAATATTTGAAACAGAGAATTCTTTATTTTCACATGATCTGGGAACTTGGGGGTTGTAGTGGCATTCCTGGCTTCTCTCCATCACAGTCCCATGCTACCCATCTCATAAGTCGTAGAAAATAGACAAACAACTCCAGCCCTTGACAAGTATCCATATAGTGGAAGACAATCATGTGTTCTATACATAAAGGGCAAGTTATTGTTCAGAACTCCAAGTTATTCTTTTTGGTTGGATGCTTTGGTCCTAGAAATAGTAGTTCATAATCTTTGCTTTGGTTTTCTCATTAACACTCTTTTTGTCTCTCAAATTACACATGTCAAGTGTGAATGGTAAGGGTTTTATGTTATTTTTTTTTCAGGGAGACATGAACAGATGTCTTCTCACTCAAGATAGGGCACCACTAACATATCAAAGTACCAACTGTACCAAAGTCCTTTTTGAGGATTTTTACAGGACTGTGGGTTAGGTTACACACAGGAGCATGGATGTCTCTTAGGCAGCTGCATCATGGACAAACTTATCACATCCTGGTTGGTTTGTAATTCCCAAAAGGTTCATTCCTACAGCTTTCAGCACAACTTGGAGACAGCTCAAATGGCAGGAATGTCTCCTCTCCACAGCAATTGGTATCTGCTCCTATAATCTTCAGAAGGAGCCCTGTAAATCTTGTACATTTCAGTTTTCTTTCATAAGAGGGATTTGTTTACTTCTGGAGTCTATGAGTTTCCCTTTTTCCTCCAGATGAGAATATTTCAGCCGGGCAGCAGTGGTGCACACTTTTAATCCCAGCACTTGGGAGGCATAGACAGGCAGATTTCTGAGTTCGAGGCCAGTCTGGTCTACAGAGTGAGTTCCAGGACAGAAAAAAGAGAGAGAGAGAGAGAGAGAGAGAGAGAGAGAGAGAGAGAGAGAGAGAGAATATTTCAATTTGGGGGAAATTGCCACAGAGCCAATGGAAAAGTTCTCTGCCACCACCCAAAAAAGAGTTTGTTTACAGCCAGCACCCTCAAAAAGAGTAGATCTTAAATCCCATATACTTCATTGATATAGCTCTAAAAAAAATAACAATCACACATTAAAGTTCATAGATGCAAGAATTGAAATGTCAACTTATATAGGTAGAGTAATTCCAAAACATTGGCTGTTCAATTTTTTCTGTGCAGTAACAAACTATTTGGCTTCCTCCTGTTTTGGGAACATCTGGACATTCCGATTCCTCAAGACCTCAGGCAAACTGCTCAGTCCCTCCACCCATCTATGCAGATGCAGGCCCAGCCTTCTTTATTATCCAAAGTCAACTAGAATCTAACCAGCCTAGTGGACCTACTGTGTGACTCCCATGGCTATTAACACCACCTCCTATGGAGTGCCACCTGGATTGGAATATTTACTTCAGGTAAGTTCAAACAAATAAAAAGTCCATAAACAATAAATATTTATATATTCCACAGGCTAGCCTGGAATTCCTCAGAATCTATTTACTTGGGAGTATCCCAAGTGTTGAGATTATTACTTGATCCACAAAACATGGATATGCATTCTAAAATTAATCACTCTGATTCTTGTGTATTTGTTTTAGTTCCAAAGTAATGTTTGAATGTCTTAGGAAATTGTATTTTCTATTACCATGGAAGTAATTTATGATAATGGTCAAACACTGGTATATATTTAGCACAAGTTTCTAAGATTTGTTATAAGCACAATATATAATATATTCTTCATTAATTTATTATTGAATAACAACAAAATTCTACAAACACTTCTGGCAACATTATTAATGCACCTGCCTTCTCTTGACCCACTCCTACCCCCATAAGTATTTCCTATCATCTAAGATCTCATCTCATTTTCCTTTCTTTGAGTGTGTGTGTGTGTTGTTTGATTGTTTGTTTAAAAACCACTGAATGTAAACATGGTTATCCTGGGACATGAGTGTTGCACTATCCACATGAGTGTAGGTAAGAGACTAGTGGCTGAATTGCTAAAGACATTGACTTTTTTGCTCCTAGCAGTCTAAGACTAATAGTCCTGGGGGTGGGTGTTGAGCATTGTAAGCCTCTTTATTGTCCGTGACTAAAAGTTTGCAAGCTTAGGCTTGTGTAGAGTCTATGCAGGGAAACAGCTGCTATGAGTTCATACCTGTAAGAAATTTATAAGCCTCATCTTGTGGCTCATTCTTTCTGCCCCATCTTCTCTGATGTTCCCTGAGCTTTGGAGTGGGAGATATGGGTGTTGCATTTAAGACGAACTAAACACTTGTTCTTACCATCTTGGCCAGTGATGGATCCTGCATTAATTCAAGATTCACTGCAAAGAGAAGTAAGCATCTTTAATCATGACTGAGTGTAGCACTAGTCTATGATTATAAACATTTTGGAAGCAGTTTGATGGTATGTCCATTTAGTAAAATGAAAGCATTTGGTACATCCCCAGTGCCTTTGACTTTCGCAAACATGTGGCTTTGACTAGTTTTCCCCAATACAAGGTGTGAATTTTCTCATGTTAGACCTCAGATAAGAAATCGGCTGTTTACCTGCATAAGAGTTGTGCCACAATTTTAGCAGTAGGGGCATCTTGGCTGATAAGTTGGCATTATAGTATACAAGGCCTGAAGCTCGCAAACTGAAATCCAGCAGCAAGAAGGAAGCTTCCAGCTTAGTTGAAGTATGATTTCCTATAACCAAAGGGTACAGGGGTTCCAGCAAGAGACTTATCATCTACTTTTTGTGGGAAATCAATGGCAATGGCCAAAATCAGTATAGTTTAGGGAGCCTCTGGAACTTTCTTGGTCAATAATTCCTAGGGAGATGTTCCACATCTGTTTGAATTTTAATCTGATAGCACGTGGCTTCTGGGATAAGCATTATCCACTCATGCATGGTACATCCATTCTGACTTTTTAAGTTTTGACATGCATTTTTTCATAAACCCTTCATTTTAGTTAACCCTCTCTCCATATCTCCTGTTCTCCCCAATCATTTACTCCCTGTTTAAAACTTGCAACTCTCAGAACTGCCTCAGTTTTCATGCACATACGCTATTTTCTCAGTTTCTGTAAGGGCTTTTCACTACCCACAGCCCTTCCATATCTTTTTTCCCCCTTTGGAGTTTCTACAGACATTACAATTTAAATAAACACATCTAAAAATTCAAACCTATCTGCATATGGGAGAGAACATATGGTGTTTGATTTTCCAAGTTGGAGCTTACTACACTCGCTGTAATATTTTCCAGTTCCATCAATTCACCTTCAAATTTTATTGTTTCAGTTTTCTTTACAGATGCATAAAATTCCTCTGTGTGTATCTACTGCATTTTCATTGTCCAGCCATGAGATCATTGACATCACTGATTCCATTTCTTAGCTATTTTGAATAGAGCATCAATGACCATATGTGTGTAGACATCTCTGCAGTAAGAAATGGAAAGCCCTTTGAATATACATCCATAAGTGACATAGCTGGGACATATGGAAGTTTTATGTTCAGTCTTTTGCAAAATTCCCAGAATGATTTTGAGTGTGCCTGAAGTACATGAAAATTCTGCTCAGAGTGTGAATCAGGAATCGTAAGACCTGACGCTCTACAAGTGCTCGAGGGAAATGTCATGAATATACTTCCACATATGGACATGGGACTTTCTAAATAGGACTCCAGTAGCACATAAAGTAAGACTGCCAATCAACCAACAGTCTCTTATGAAACCAAATCTTCTTAACTCAGCCTGTTAAATGAGAGAAGAGGCAGTCCATGGAAGAAAAGACCATCTTTGCTACCTACACACCTAACAGATGATTGAGTATAGAAAGAACTCAAAGAAAACCTAAACATCAAGAAAACAGAGAACTCAACAACAAGTGAGGCTATAGAATTGAACAAAGTTATCAAAGGGAGGAAATATATGTGAATAGGAAACACCCTTTAAAAAGTGCTCACTATCCTTAGATATGAAATGTAGATTAAAATACTTTTTGATATTCTAACACACTCTGAGTCATAACAAAGCCATAAAGACAATTGACAACAAAATTTGGTGTGGATATGGAGAAAGAGGGGACACGTATACACACTAGATGCTTATAAGGGTTAGCTATTCCTAACAGAAACTTCATGATGTATAAGTACTATAATTATAACCATTTACATAACAGAAAACTATCGCCCATAAAAGTGATCTTAGAGTCAATAGTCTTAAGACTTACTACGTATTGTAAGACTTGCCTTCTTAAACCTCATACCTTAATTCTGCATCCTATGCCCCTTAATCACAATATGGAATACATGGATATATGAATTGGTAATGTAAATAAACATTTAGTTAATCTTAGACATCAGATTCAGTAAGTGGTACTGAAAAAAATAAATCTATATTCCCTATGTAACATGATATACTTTTTACTTGTAATTATTAAAAAATATTTTTATTCATACTGCTTTTATTGTTAGACAAATACAATGCTTCGAATGCCAACAGTAAAAGAAAAAAATTCTGGGTTCTGTAGTAGTACTGCATATAGTTGAACATTGCACTGTTAAGTTGATATTTCTTTTGTTTCATAAATCAAATAGGCATAATAAGACTCTATACTTTGGTGTTTTCCCAAAAGACCATTTGGAGTCCAGTAAATTAAGTATCTTATGAATATATACTTTATATTTCTGAAAAATACCTTGAAATATTTACCAGTCAAGCCAAGGTCAGGAATAATGACTTATGCCTCTGTAGTCACTTCTATAAGAGGCCAGGTCAGGGAAACCGTAAGTGTAATGCTCTCATGGGCTATATAAGGGAACCTTGTCTCAAAAGAAAAACAAAACAAAAACAAAAACTGCGACGCGCTACCGTCTCGCCAGCAAGAACGACGCGACACATCATTAGGATCCTTCTGCAGTAAAGCTTTAATGCATCTCGAGAGGCAATGCATAAGCTACTCAAAAGCAGAGACCCCGAGGTGAAAAACCCTCTCCCTTATATAGGAAATGTTCTCCGCCTAGGACGTGTAGCTCCCTGGTTGGCTGCTCACTATCGGCCCAGATGACGCCACGGGACAGGCAGGGTGCAAGGGATGGAAATTTACCCGGCACATGCACAGACCACTTGTTTACCAGTTAGAACACCGGATGCCAGTGCCATCTTGCCATGGCGATTGTGAGGACGGCTCCCCACAAAAAACAAAAACAAAAACAGAAAAACCAGCAAAAACTACCACCGTAAAAGCCCAGAAATCATAAGATGCATTGAAGTCCTCAGTTACCACAAACAGTGACATCAACAATCATTTTTTTCAGATACACAAAAAGCCTCTTTAAATGGATAAAAATGTTTTCACATTTCTTAAAAATCATATAGCAAGAGCTTTGCTTTCTATTCTCTATATATATCTAAGATTAAGCCAAACTGACCTCGTTTCCCCACATTTACAGTAAATTCATTCAGTCGATATATTTTAAATGAAAAAAGCTGTTAATATTTTTCTTTTTTTCTTTTTTTCTTTTTTTCTTTTTTAATTAGATATTTTCTTCATTTACATTTTTAATGCTATCCCCATCGCCCCCTATACCCTCCCCCTTCCTGCTCTTAGTATGGTTTTATTCACCAAACAAATGAGAATTTGATACTGATAAACAATGGTAACTATTTATAAATCATATTAAAGAATGAAAATTATGAATTCCCAATTTGGTTGAGTGAGATATCTGAAATTCTTAATTTTCTTTTCACTGTGACAGATAGATCATATTCTGATTCAACAGCAGTTTGAGTTTGTGGAAGGTGGGTATTTGCCATATCCATCATATTTCTAGAAAGCCAACGAGAGCAAAGATATGATGAGCACCACAAATGCAGCTTTCTGGATGATACAGGATGGAAAACTTGATCTCTTACAATGTCTCTCCTCATAGTCTTTAAACTAGTAGTTTTATCTGGATATTTTTACTTCTTCCACTTAGGGACCTCTTAGTAAATATTATGATGGCTACCTGTCCCCGTCATAGACACTAATTTGAAAGATAGAACCTAAAACTTACCTTTCTTCCCATATCTGCAAATCACTGGATGTTTTACCATATCCTACCAGGTTTCTTAGATGCTTTCTGCCAAGCTATGACCAGCGTGAGACTTCCACAGAACCTCAGGCAATGGTTCAGGTTGCAGTGAATGATCTTTTGGAATTGAGATGGAATTCTCTGTAAAAAAAAATCTCTGATAATGTCCTCACCATGGAATCTAGGTTTTATAGGACTCCGCAGCACTTCCTATTCATTGGATATGGTCTCTACAGGTTCTGTCTCCCCTTTGTAAGTTGTTTCGGGTAATGGCTAATGTTCTCCCTGTTGGATCCTAGAAACCTCTTGGGTCCCTGGCATCTGGAACTTTCTAGTGGCTACCTCCTAGTTCCCCCTCTTCCACTGCTATACATCTCCTTTCAAATTCCTGACCCTCTGTATGTATTTTCTTAAGTGAAAGTATTTATAAAAATATCAATATTTCTTTATTCATTTTCAGCACCCAAGTTTATGACCAGCATTTTTTACCTTTATCTTATTGTAAAATAAATAGATGCTACAGATATAATTCTATAGATTTTTATTCCTGCATGCCAGGACTCAACTGTCCAGTCTCATGAATACTATGCAATTATGCAAACACTGAACTATCTTTAGCCATGGTATAGATCCCTTCATTTTCTTCGTTTTAATTTTCCAAAGAACTTGAAGGAAACTAGAGTCTGTGCAAGCCTGGTTGATCTCACTTTATAGGTTAAAAAAAAAAGAGAGAGAGAGAGACTCAGGCACATTATTGAGCTGCTATTTGAATTATAGATGGTGTCTCAATTAAAAAAGTAATCTTAAATTTTAAAACTCTTTGCAAAAATGTTTGTGGCGGGTATTGATGCCATGCCAATCATGAAGAGATGGCTTCTAAGTCATCTCAAGTCTCGTCAAAGATGAAAAATGGATCCACAGTGCTACAGCTTCCGAAGGACATTTTCTGTGGGTAAATGGGACGATGAATTAACTCTATCTCTGAATGAGAGAAGATCCCCAACAATTGCTTTGGTAAGATGGCATCTGATGATCTGCATTCACCACCTCTCTGTTTTTAGCATAAAAGGAACACCAGGAAGGCAAGGTTTGTTTGGAATGCCTGTGGTATTGTGATATCATGTCAAGGCACTATGAGGAGGTGGTTGAAATCTGTGCTGAGTTGTCAGGCACAAGTCTCACACACACCTTTGTTGTGCAGGGCCCACCTCCACTCCTCCAGGGTACCCGGGGCTCAGTACAAAGTTGTGACTCACCTTCCATTTTCAATCTCTCCCATTTTTCATGTGTGCTTGGAGAGTAAGTCTCCCAGAGGTACTCAGTCTTTTCTTAGTTTGCTAGCCTCTTTTCCGTTTCCTTTTCCTTTTCCTTTCTTTCTCTTAGACTTGATTGCCTATATACCTTCTTTTTTCCTTTCCTTGTGCTTCTTAGAATATCATCTAAAGTTGGTGTACCTAGATATTATACTATCTTAGGATATGTGGAGGATTTGAATGTGTGGTTGATTATGAGCTCTGTTTTCTCTTTTAGCCATTTTAGGTTTTGAAACTGCTAACCAATACAAAATCAATGACAAACTGGGACAGAAGGTTTACTATGCTGCAGAAGACTTTAGTTTCTTAACACTCAATTGCTGTGGGGCCATTAGACCTTTCACGATGAGGATCTTTGATAATACAGGTCGTGAAGTCATAACTCTACGGCGACCACTACGATGTGATTGTTGTTGCTGCCCCTGCTGCCTCCAGAAGGTCTGTAAATACTTACCAACACAGTTTTCAATATAAGTTTATCAAGAATTTCTGCTGAGTTATTGATTTTTTAAAAAATGATCCATGAGCCATGTTTTTGCCTTCATTCAACTATGTAGAAAGGAATATAAACAACTAAGCTTATACTCTTGGGCAATCTCTCCTTTATGGATGAGTAACAGCTCAAACAACAGTTTATAATGTTTACTGGAAGGCCTTTAGGTCAAATCTCTTGTCAAAAATGATCATGACAGGTATGGCCCAAACTAATGGAGCCACATGCCTGAGGATGTTTTCAAATACTGTTCTAGAAACAGAATGCCTTAACAGAAGAGTTAGGAGAAGAATATATGCATTCATCTCATAATTTATCTGATGATTTAGACACTCCACAAAGGGGCAAGCAGAAAAACACCGCCCATTTTTTTTATTTCCTCTCTTTCAATAAACACAGTGTGTTGTGTTATCTGTAATAAACATTCCTCAGATGGAGCTGCCCTCAGCAAAAGTTCAACTGCCTGTTTCATATCACTTGGTGGTCTATGTATTGCAAACATGTCTTTCAGAGCAGGTACAAGGACAGAGACTTTATAGGGAAGTCAGCCTTTGCCTGGATTTCACTTGCCTAGGACCATGACTGCCTGTGTACCCCAGTCATTCTGTAAGTAATGTCCATAAAGCCTGTCTCAGAGAGAACATGAAAACAGATATTTGGGTTTTAACATTGTGCTTACTCTACTTTGAGAGTGTAAGTTTATTTGTAAAGGATTACTTTGTTTTCCATGCCCTTTAGGCTAGGTATAATCCTACAAGCATAGCAATATCTGAGGAGAATGTGTTTGTGTGTTCGATGAACAAAGTACTGCAGCTGAGTAGCAGTATAATGTCATCATGAAGCTTAAAGTCAGAAATAATCCCATCTGAGTCTCCTAATAAATAAATAGCAGAGCCATGAGTCTAGTGTCCAAAGTTCTTTTCTTATACAGTATTTGAACTAATAGTTGAAAATGTGCCAGTGGTGAGAGTTCTGTCCATAGAGATAAGCTACTGTTGATAAACAAGTTTAAGAAAGAAAAGTTTGTTAATAATTTAGATATTAATGCTCATGCCAGCAAGATTCTGCTGAAGGGACCCTGATATTGCAGCCTCTTGTGAGGCTATGCCAGTGCCTGGCAAACACTGAAGTGGATGCTCACAGCCAGCTATTGGATGGAACACAGGGTCCCTAATGGAGGAGCTAGAGAAAGTACCCAAGGACCTGAAGGGAGCTGCAATCCTGTAGGTGAAACAACAATATGAATTAACCAGTACCCCCTCAGCTAGTGTCTCTAGCTGCATATGTAGCAGAAGATGGCCTAATCGGCCATCATTGAGAATAGAGGCCCCTTGGTCTTGCAAACTTTATATGACCCAGCACAAGGGAAGACCTGGGCCAAGTAGTGGGAGTGGGTGGGTAGGGGAGCAGGGGCGGGGGGGTATAGGGAACTTTCGGGATAGCATTTGAAATGTAAATAAAGAAAATAATAATAATAATAAAAAAATAAATGCATTCCTAACTGTCAAAAAATAATTTAGACAGTATTTATAAATAGGGATATTAATGAAATATGGAAGCTATCAAGAGTTCAATTTGCCCCTTCTATGCATTAGCTGGAGAATCTGATGCAAGTTACTTCACCTTTTTTTTTGGTGTAGTTTCCGCCATGAATTAAGAGAAGAAATAGCATTGATCTAATTAAAGGGTGTTGTAGATTGGAACACTGGCTATCATTCTAAGTAAATGAGGCCACAAATAGATAATATTATGATAAACATATTTACCAATGTTCTTTTTTCATATATAGATAGAAATCGAAGCTCCTCCCGGTGTGCCAGTCGGTTATGTTATTCAAACCTGGCACCCATGTCGGCCAAAGTTTACAGTTCAAAATGAGGAGAAACAGGACGTCCTAAAAATTATTGGTCCAATCTGCGTGTGCAACATTGGAGGAAGTATAGATTTTGAGGTAACAGATGTGTACTGGCTAGTTTTGTGTCAACTTGACACAAGCTGGAGTTATCACAGAGAAAGGAGCTTCAGTTGGGGAAATGCCTCTCTGAGATCCAGTTGTAAGGCATTTTCTCAATTAGTGATCAAGGGGGGAGGTCCCCTTGTGGGTGGTGCCATCTCTGGGATGGTAGTCTTGGTTCTATAAGAGAGCAGGCTGAGCAAGCCAGTGGAAGCAAGCCAGTAAAGAACATCCCTCCATGGCCTCTGCATCAGCTCCTGCTTCCTGACCTGCTTGAGTTCCAGTCCTGACTTCCTTCAGTGATGAACAGCAATGTGGAAATGTAAGCTGAATAAACCCTTCCCTCCCCAACTGCTTCTTGGTCATGATGTCTGTGCAGGAATAGAAACCCTGACTAAGACAAATTGGTACCAGGAGTGGGGTATTCCTGTGACAACCTGACCATGTATTGGAGAAGACTGTGGAAGGACTTTGGAACTTTGGGCCAGATGATCCATTTGGTGTTAAGAGCTCTGTCAAATGTTGTGTAGGAGCTTGGAAGATAATGTTGAGAACAGTGCAGAAGATGGAGGCCTGGCTTGTGAAATTTCAAAGGGAAAACTAAAGACTCTCTTAAGGGCCATTGCTATTTTGGATTGTGAAGATTCTGTGCTTCTGGTTAGCTGGGGCTGAAGAATTGGCTGTGATTAACAAGATACCAGAACTACTAAAGCAAAAACTTTGCANTACTGGGACTATTGATGTTGGTTAGCTGGAGCTAAGAAATTAACAGTGATTAAGAAGAGACCAGCATCATTGAGATGACATCTTCTGGAAAGTGTTTTTTGTTGTTGTTGTTTTGTTTTGTTTTGTTTTGTTTTTTGACAGCACAGAAGTTGTATTCTAGAGATAGCCAAGGTTGTACCTTGTGCTGTGGCTGGACTTGGTAATGTGTAAGAGTTACCCAGGTAGTACTGGTTTTGAAGGCATGAAGGGGTCATGCAGAGCAGCTGAGGCCATGAAAGCACTGTGAGAGGCCATGGAAGGCCATTGGTGAAGGTGCAGCCTCAGTTGCAATTAATGGCCCAGGACTGAATGGGTCATGGAAAGGAGTTGAGGTTTGGCACCATGAAGAGAGCCTATGAGAGGCTATTGTTGAAGCCTAGTTACAGTGGAAGACAGCAGCATTTTGGAGATGCCAATATCATGAGAAGACCTCCAAGAACAGCAGCAGCAGTAGAGTACAGGCGGCTGGAACCTAGAAGACGATGTGTGTGCTACAAAGGGCATGGCTAGAGAAGTGACCCAAGCCTTTGGAGGAACCCAGAAGATTGTGAGTTGGATTCCAGACATTGGACGCGTAGAGATTGAGTTTTTGCTTTTGATTGTGATTGTGTCCTGATATTTTTCACTCTTGAAGTTTTTTAGTGAAGCCCACAGTTAAGAGACTTTGAATTTTAAAGTACTTTGTATTTTAAAAGGTACTGGATATTTTAAAGGGATCGAACTTTTAATATGTAAAGACTGTGGGCCTTTTACAGTTATTTAGATCTTGGGGATGAATAAGAAACTAAGGGTTGAGGCTTACTAGTAATNNNTTTGTGTGTCAAGTTGACAAGGAGTCAATTGTACTGGCTAGTTTTGTGTCACCTTGACACAAGCTGGAGTTATCACAGAGAAAGGAGCTTCAGTTGGGGAAATGCCTCCACAAGATCCAGTTGTAAGGCAATTTTTCAATTAGTGATCAAGGGGGGAGGTCCCCTTGTGGGTGGTGCCATCTCTGGGATGGTAGTCTTGGTTCTATAAAAGAGCAGGCTGAGCAAGCCAGTGGAAGCAAGCCAGTAAAGAACATTCCTCCATGGCCTCTGCATCAGCTCCTGCTTCCTGACCTGCTTGAGTTCCCAGTCCTGACTTCTTTCAGTGATGAGCAGCAATGTGGAAATGTAAGCTGAATAAACCCTTTCCTCTCCAACTTGCTTCTTGGTCATGATGTTTGTGCAGGAATAGAAACCCTGACTAAGATAAGATGCAATCATGTTTATTATATTTTCTTTCCTTATAACTAGAACATATTTTGTACAAAGGTAGAGTGTTGGAGTTCCTCAAAAGACCCTCACTCAGAAAGACCACAGAGACTGCCACCATCGCTGCAAAATGCATGAGGATTTTTATTGATCCAACATGTTGGGGACTCCCCTCTCAGCATGCAGTCCAGAGGAGAGACCCAGAACAAAGAAAGAACATACTTTTTATACCTTTGTAAGGGGCAGATTTGAGCAACAGGGTTTTCATTGGTGTAGCAAGTAACCCTTTCAGGCATTGGTTGGTTTGTATAGTGACTAAATAACCCTTTGGCCTAGTGACTCACTTTGCTTGCCCCCATGGTGGGTTATTATGATTTGGTCAGCAAAGTAATAGTACATTTTGAACTTATGGATTAGCTGTTAAGGTCACAGCTATTAATGTGAGGAATTCTCACAACAAGATCAGGGTGGTTTGTGGTCTTTGTCAGAATTCAATGTGGGGCAGGGAGCAGGAGAATTGCTAATCTTGTTATGGTTATTTCTCTGAGAACAGGTAATATTGTTTTGGTAGCTGCAGGCTTAATCATTTGGACTGCTAAAACTATGTTTTTACAATTTGTTTAGTCAGCCAGCTTCCTTATCTGGCTCTGCACTTGGCCTGCTAGTATAGTTTGGAAAGTCCTTTTTGAAGTGGGGAAGGTACTGGTTGGTCTTGAATTCATTTTGGATATTACAAAAGCTGTATTAGATGGAGATTTCTGTACAGATATTTTAAAAAAGAAATAACATGGTCAGAGAAATATTTTATGGTCCAATACAAGGTCAATGCTTGCGCTATTAAATGAGAAAAAGGTGTGGTCATCTTAAAAATAGCCACAGTTTCTCTGTCAACTATTCTCATTGCCAAGACCAATACCTGACAAGAAGCATTAAGGCTTACAATTTAAGGGTACAATGCTCCTCAGGTACTGCACAGACCAACATGCAAACAACACCCATGCACATGAAATAGAAGTAAGTGGATCTTTTCTAAAAGAAAAAGAGTTAATGCAGGTATAGTGCTTACCCTCCAATCATGCGTCACCGTGATCTCCTTGTTATTCTTATTGGTGAATTAGTGCATTGAGAAACATGTTCCTATGTTTACTTCCTGGAGGAATTTTTAAAGCCAAAAGAATTTTTGTCATTTAAACTTGCTGATTCTCTTCAAAATAAAACTTAGACTGATATTTCCCCAGAAGGGGCAAAACCACTCTGAAGCTGATGAGGGCTATCCTTTCCTAATAAGCCTTCAGAATTCTGCCTCTGTTCTCATGAATTCTTGTCTCCATGCTCACTCTGTCCCAATGCCTGCTGCCCTGGGGACCATGTAGCTTTTCATTCCTTGTGGATGGCTTTGTGCTGCTTGCTCTACAGGGAGAGGCTGTCTAGAACGAGGAATGAGTACTCAGGAGGATTCTTGTAAACCAATCCCCTAAGGAGTAAAGGAGCCAATCACTGGGCTAGTAGGTGGGACTTCCCGGTTGGACAGAGGAAGAGAGGTAGCAGGAGGTAAATTGTAGTTCGCTAGAGTTTCCTGGTATCATGGCAGATCCATAAGGATTCGCCACTGAAGGAATCAGATTTTAATAAGGCTTACGAGATTAGGTTTTAGTTATTGTGCCCAGAGATCGAGTTACCATCGTTTCTGAACTAAGTTTGTGTTGCATTTTCCTTCACACAGCTGCTCATCTGAGTTTCCCAGATGTGCACCATAAAGGCCATGGGGAATTTGAAGCACAGGGCTGGTAGTGATCTGTCAGTGGGAACTTAGCCAGCTGAGTGGAGAGATTTTGTAGCTCTGAGTCAGAGCATCCACGAATTAAAAACAGGTCGGCCATTGCTCGCCAGTGTGTGGCCAGCCAGGTTGCCAGGGCAGAGGCACAAATGCAGGAACGTGCCAGTTCTATATCTTTTTAAATATTTCCTGCAAGAATTCCTCTCGTAGAATCCAGTTACATGTACATTAAAGTCTTGCCTCCATTGACTTACAAATCTAGGTAACCGAGAAAATGCAAGAGATCTTACAAGGCATATATGTATAATGCTTGGAGCAAGTGGTGTGTGTTGGAGTGTATTAAATATGTACACTAAAGACATTCTATACTGGTATGCGTTAAAACTGATCAAGTACATGGGAATGCATCTAGATGTGTGTAAATTTATTTCTATTTTCAGAAGCAGTAACAGAACTTAAGCTGGCCTACAGTTTACTTTTAGGAAACAAATGAGGACACTGGGGAAACACTGTGAAATTTCATATTCGATTCCCCAAATTCACATTTTATACAGCAACCTTTCAAATGTTTCTTCGCACGAGGGCACAATGTGAATGGAGTATTTGTCTCCTGTTATTCAAACCATATTCACTCTTATTTTCTAGAACTTTTTAAGCTCCTCCTCTTGTTCATTGATTTTGTTTCTAATTCAGATCAAATCTCTTGATGAAGGATTCGTGGTTGGCAGGATTTCCAAGCACTGGTCTGGTATTGTGAAGGAGATACTGACAGATGTGGACTGTTTTGGGATCCAGTTCCCTTTAGACCTCGATGTCAAGATGAAGGCAGTGTTGCTTGGTGCTTGCTTCCTCATAGTAAGTCTGCTCTTGTGATTCCGATTTTGGATGGAGTCTACAGAAACATCTGGAAACAGCTTGGAAAGCTGTACATTTAAAGGTCTCCTCCTTAGTGAGGGAAATGTAGACTGAATATGATCATCACACAGGATACATGTATGAAACTCTCAATGTAAAAATAAGAATACATTCTTAATTCCCAGTTTTGATGAGGAGGTGGCACTAAGCCCTAGCTCTGAGGTTATCTTAGATTCTTCCAGTACTTTGGATTCACAGAGAACATAGTTTCTATCCAAGAAATCCACACAGTTTCAAATGCAAAGATACAAAGCTCATCTGTGGAACAGTTCTGACTTTACAAAGCAAAAAGTTAAATTGAGAATTTGGAGAATTAATATGTGTGTGTAATAAGACTGGCTGAAATATAAATACTTTTATTTTGACACAATTTTTAATTAAGTAATTTAATACAATGAAGAGTAATAATCAGTAAAACATGTATTTAATCAAGTCCCTAGATCTACAGGGAGTATTAGGGAAAAAGCAGTGACCCTAGGATTTTTTTCAGGCCTCACATTAAGTTCCAAGCTCAGAACCTGAAGTTTGTTGAACATCCAGAAAATTCTCTCATAACATCAAAGTTCAAGGCTACAGGGACAAATGTATGGTTTCCACCATTACTTATACATTAGAAATACTTGAGCAATTCAAGTCCTCCAATTGTCCAAATATTCTTCCATTGTGCTCTAGGACTTGGAGCAACACAGTGCATTGCATGGGGAATAAAATCTGAAAAAAAAATTAAAAGACAAAAGGTGTATCCTTACAAATAAAGGATATAGATCCTTCAATGACAAAAATGTCAATAAAAGTAAAATGAAGGGGCAGAGAGATTTTAGAGTTATCAATTTAATGGGGTTTGTGGACTCACTTTATCAACTTAGTCAATTCTTCCTGTGGCATTCAAGGAAATGTGAACACTGATTGGCCATACAATGCTAAAACAAATTATTGAAATTTTGATGCAGTAATGGTATCATGGCTATGAATAAGTGAAGTGGCTATATCTCAGAAGGAACATGACATGGGATGCTGGCTAATTCTTTGTCAATTTGACACAGGCTAGAGTCATTTTGGAAAAGGGCACTTCTACTGTGAAAACGCCCCCACCTGGTAACCTCTGGTTGAACCTTTAGTTTTTTGATTGTTGAATAATATGGGAGGGCCCAGATTACTAGGGACAGTGCCACCCCTGGACTGATTGCCCTGGGTTCTATAAGAGGGCAGAATAAGCCATGACTAGCTAGTAAGCAGCACTCCTCCATGGCTTCTGCATCAACTCCTGCCTACAACTCGCTGGTATGTTTGAGTCCCTGTCCTGATTTTCCTTAGTGATAGTCTATGATGTATAACTGTAAACTGAAATAAACCCTTCTTCAAGTTGTTTAAGACCATGATATTTTATGACTTTAATAGTAACCCTCACCAAGACAAGAGGTCCTTCACCTTTGCTTTTATTTATTTATTTTTTTTATTTTTATTTTTTCTTGAGACCCACTATCCCTCTGTAGTCTAAACTGCCCTCAAAGTCATGGCAGTCCTCCTGCCTGAGTCTCCCAAATGCTAGAATTGCAAGTACCTAGTGCATCCAGGTGAGAGTTCTCTTAATAATTGTTCTTCAATAATGAAAGCAAAGTAAGAGATCTAGGGAATGAAATCACAGATCAGCCAAACATAGTCATGCTACTAATTATAAAACAAAGCCAAGAATTTCTAGTATTTCAGGATGCTAGTCTTGCAAATTTCAGATATGATAACTAATCTTTTGATTAAAGCTTCAATATTGCTTTAATACAAAACACTTGTATTTACCTCAACTGACAAATATTCTATATATATATATATTTTTGGAGTTTCACAAGATATCTTGATACAAGTATATGTTATGAGATGATCAAATACAATTAACTGACATAACCATAGACTGAAGGATTATCTTTATTTTGTATTATAAACACTTATAATTTACTCTTTTAGCAATTTTGGAATATACAATTCAGTGGTATACCTTCAGTCACAGTGCCATGTGAGAATTGTATTAATAAATTTTTAGAGTCTTTGATACAAGTCTTTTTATTTATTTATTTTTTTATTATTGATACAAGTCTTAATCCCTCAACCCAACTTCTAATCTCAGGCTTAGGCACTACAGCTCTATTCTCCTTACTTAGAATTATGAGCTCAGCAGTATTGCCCTCCATAAGTGAGAGAGTATTATATTGCATTCTTCCCCTCTAGCTTATTTCAAGTTGCATACTATGTTCCAGGTCTATCCAATATTTTGTTGTTTATGGAAAAAGTTTTACTGTTATGATGTATAGTATCTCACTTATAGTATACACACCACATTTCCTTTTGTTTGTTTGTTTGTTTTTGGGGGGAGGGTCTGGTTTTTGGTTATTGTTTGTGTCTTGTTTGTCTCTTTGCTTTAAAAAAAGGGTCTCACTATGTAGAACAGTGTGCCTTCTAGCTTAAAACTCTACTGCATCTCATTCCTGAGCTTCCTGAGTTTTCATAATTTGAAAAGTGAAGTATCTTAGTTAGGGTTTCCATTGTTGTGAAGAGACACCATGACCAAGGCAACTCTAATAAAGGACAATATTTAATTGAGGCTAGCTTACAGGTCCAGAGTTTCAGTCCATTATCATCAAGGCAAGAAGCATGGCAGCTTCCAGGGAGGCAAGGCACAGGAGAAGTTAGAGTTCTACATTTTGTTCTGAAGGGAAACCAGAGACTAGCTTCTAGGCATCTAGGAGGAGGGTCTCAAAGCCCAACCCCACAGTGAAACCCTGCCTCCAATGAGAACACACCTACTCCAACAAAGCCACATCTCCTAGTAGTACCATTCCCTAGGCCAAGCATATTTAAACCTCCATCCGAGGCTATACTTTTATTGCTGGAGATTGACTTTGCTATTTTTCTTCTGGTCTAGGACTTCATGTTTTTTGAAAGTGGTGGAGGCCAGAGACCAAAACTTTTTTGGTAATGAATCACTGTAAGTGTCCTCAGAAAATGTGAAGCAGGAACATTGATTGAAACTGAAAGGAAGCATGGTCTTTCATTGAAATCACCTCTGTTGAATTAAACTAAGATATGTAGCTCCATTAATGTGTGTTTGGCTTTCCCAATTATTCTAGTTTGTTTCCTAGCTCACCAGCTTATAGCTGCTTTTATATATTATAGTGAATATTAACTTCTTTTTAAATCGTTTTATTCGTTTACATTTCAACTGATATTCCTCTTTCCCGGTTGCCCCTCCACCAACATCCCCCACCCCCAGACCCAAACCCATTGCTCTTTACTCCCCTCCCCTTCTTATCTGGGAAAATGAACATAAGAGTTTGAAACTTTCCTGTTCCAGTCCTTGTCCTGCCATTAAAAAACAAAAAACAAACAAACAAACAAAAAAAAACCCACACACTTCACAGAAGGGTGATTCTTTACCTAATTCTGTAACTTCCAAGTTCTATAGTGGTTTTTGTGCCTCAATGTCCTAATTGGCAGTACTGAAATTTTTAATTAGTAATAGTATCAAGTTTTAAGCTCTACATAAGAACTGTGAGGATCTATGTATGAGCAATTTTTCAAACCAAAATCAGAGTAGAAAATGAGAGTCATCTTCATTGTGAACACCAGTGATTTCAGAAAACAGGAACTGGCTTAGGACAATACAGAAAATTTTGGATGAGTAGGATTTCTGTTCTTTGGTTTCACATTTACATCAAATTCATTCTGAATCCTGGGGCAGACACTGAATCTTTTTTCAAGGGACAGTGGACTTCCTGTGCAGCTACAATGACATTCTTTCCTTATCTTCTGCACCTAAAATTATGAATGTCATGGAGCAGGAAGGTTAAAATCCAGAACACACTGCAAGTCATTACAACATTAGGCTTGAACAGGATGCTTAGTTTAAGAGATGAAGGTGGACCTAGGTTGACCTTAGGCAACCAGTCACCATGCTCTGTCTGGCTACGCTGTGTCCCACAGTTATGTTCATCAGCTGCCTGCTCTCTGTGTATGTGTAGTAAAAAATTTCCTATAAACTTACCTACAATGGAGATCGACTGCTTGCCCATTAGTGGCAGTGTTTTCAGCTTGTGCTATGTTAGCAACTTATTCTACCTCAATAATCAAAAAAAATCATTGTATTCAACACATGGACAGATAGACATGCGGAAAATATTAGGACAGAATGCAATGTCTGAAGATACACTATAACCAAGGCAACTTATTAAAGAAAGCAATTATTTGGGGGCTTGTTTACAGTTTCAGAGGGTCAGTACATGTCTATCACAGCAGAGAGCGTGACAGTATGCAGGCATAGTGCTAGAGCAGTATCTGAGAACTTACATATGATCCACAATCAGGAGACAGAGAGTAAAACTGGGCTTGACTTGGGATTTTGAAATCTCAAAGCCCACCTGATGACACACCTCATCCAACAAGGCTACATTCTCTAATGAGGCTATACATTCCAGTTCTTCCTAAGTATTACAAAGACTGTGCAAAAAGCATTCAAATATATGAGCCTATGAAGGCCAGCGTCATTCAAACCACCACAAAGTCCTATTGGACGCATTCATGTACCAATCAGTGAATAGTCAAGATTTGCCCTGCACAGGGGATGGCTTTGAAATAAAGACACGTTGTTGTCCAAAAGAAGTGGGAAGGCTCCATCAGGAGCTGACCCTGTGGTTTGCAGGCTAGCTTACCATCATTACAGGTAAGGATGGTGAGGGTTGAAATAGCTGTAGCACCTTGCTGGCCACATTATGAAGGTCAACCTATAGAGAGAGAGCAATCCCGGATTTCGTGGAGAATGGGATAGAACATGCTGGCTAAGTGCCTCCCACTTCATAAGCAGAAACCAAGACATTTACAAAGAAGTTACATGTTCTCTGAGGAAAACTGGGTTGACCCTCTGGGTGTTGTGTTGTTTTTCAGCATAAATTCATATAGCTCAGACAGACTTTGAACTCCCTCTGTATTCAAAGATGACATTAAACTCCTGATTCACCTACTTCTTCCTCCCAAATTCTAGGACCCTAAGCATGTGCTACCACACCCAGTGTTATTCAGTGTTGGAAATTGATTCCAGGGCAACTTGCATGTGGGCAAGCATGGCACCAATTGAGCCAGACCTCCATCCCTTCTTCTTGATATTCATGAAACCCCACATAACAAATTCATAGGTCTTTAACTACCCTGCTATGCAGTATTCACTCCTCACTTCTTAGCAAAGCGAATACAAGCTTATTCAAGCCTTGGGCATCACACCCACGGATGCCCAAGGGTTACCTTGACCCTATTTCATCCATGGTCTGGACTTCCTTTCTGGGAGTTTCTGTATCAGAAAGCCCAAGGCTAATGTTCCTAAAGCCTCACCCAGCATATCCATCTCAGCTAACAGTTTCTCTGTGACATGGTCAATACCTCACAGTGATTTGAAATTTCCTTTACTCCTTAAAGGTGGGTGTGTGGCACATGCACTGAAATCACCTTTCAAATCTGCAAGGTGAACTAATGCATGCCACAAATATACATTCTCAAAATAGCCAGCCCCATTTACATGAAGATAGGAAATTAGTAGTTGCTTAAGTTAATTGTCAATAAGAACATCTTTAAAGCATGAATGCATTATTTGAGATAAGTTATTTTATGTATGTGTCAATATTTTGTTGTAGGATCAAAGTCCAGGTATAGGACAGCTCTTTTGTCTTTTCCTTTTTACATAAAGGCTCACTTTCTCTTTTTAAATGTGTGTGTGGGGGGGATGTTTCAGGGCAGGGAGAGGTGGATACATATATGCTATGTTGCACATGTAGAGGACAATTGTCTTCTTCCCTTTTGTGTGGTTGGGATCTGATTTAGGTTGTTAGGCATACAAAACAAAAGCAATTTTACCTGATGAACTATATCATGCACCCAAGTCAGACATTTTATAAATGTATTCTAGAATCTTGCTCATCACTATGCTCTGCTGTCTGGTTCTACTATTTCCGTTGAATGATCTCTGATGAGACAACAGTTTGTGGTATAAGAAGCAGACAGAATTTATTACAGAGCGATACAAGGCACTGTTGAGGATGAAGGGTCCAGTGGACAAAGGGACCTTTGTAAATAACATGATCATGAAAAATGGTCAGAGAATCAGGGCCAACTTCCATTTCAGACAGCCTTTATTCTATCCCTAAAGTCTCTAGACTGCACAACTTTCCTGAAGACTGGTTCTCTGTCTAGGTGATTTAAAGGCCGATTTAGAGTGAAAAAATATTTTTTTAAGAGATGGTCTCATGTAGGGCAGACTGGCCTCAAGCTGTGCAGTCAAGACTGGCCTTGAAGTCCTGATCTTTGCTTCCCCACCTCCTGAGTGTTTGCTTCATGGAGCAAGAAAATGATGTTTGGCATGAGAACCAAAATAAGAAACCCAAAGACTGTCTATAACAGAAGAGCATTTGCTGGTAACTGTAAAGAACACTTGTAAATTTCTTCAACGAGAAGATTTTATTTTCTATTTCCCAGAAGTTTCAGCCATAGTGGATTTCATAGAGAAAAGGGAGTCTCAGTTGACACAAAGCATTAGTTCACAACAGAAAAATGAGTCCTTCCAAAGACTTTGCATGAGGTGAGCGCACTGGGGCTTGCTCCATCCATGATGCCAGACCTGCCAATTCCTGTTTATTTTCTCATTTGCCATATGTACATATCTGTATGCATCCACACTCACACATAATTTGACACATATGCAAAAAATTTTAACAATCATTATACAGTTTCAACAGTTTAAACATAAGACTTATCCAAGTACTATGTAACATACACCCATGTAACACTTTTATACAAGTGACATCTGAAACGCCTTAAAAAATAATTTATTTAACAAATACTGGATGTTTTAGTTTCCCAAAGCTTTAAATTAAGCCATATGGTATCTGTGCATGATAAATGATTGTTCTGGGCAAGAAATCTTGGCTATCTGCTTCCATGGTTTATTTCAAACCTATTCCCCCTGGAAAAGCACACACATAAAGAAATGATTTCACACACACACACACACACACACACACACACACACACACACACACACACACATTTACGGGGGGTGGGGTGGGGGACACTTGCTAATGGGGAGCTGACCTGGAGCAAGAGTCAGATTGTGATGAAAAATCTCATCCTGAGAGGATGAGACTGCTCTCTCCCTGATCTCAGCCTGTTTACTCTGAATTATGACCTCTACCTCTCTAACCTCTGAGGACAGTAATGATGAAGTCTGTGGCCAGATTACAGGTTCAACTTCCTCTCTCCCAATCTGAAGCTGCCAATCTGATTCTGGAAATTCTTCTGTATGTAAATGAAGCATTCCCAGGTCTCTACCCTAGCCAAGTAACATATACCCACTTTGGAATTCCACACCTTCTCCCCATATATAGCCTTTGTTCTCCCCAATAAAGTTGAGCTGTCTCACTGAAGCTGATCCTGGAAGTCAATCAATTCATATGTATTCACAAGCATCAACAACCTGACCCCTTTACCTGTCTCTACTCCTTTTGTCCTTGAGGGCCAGTGGCCAACAGCTCCCTGGAGAAGGAAGGGACATGTGTGTATACACACACACACACACACACACACACACACACACACACACACACACACACACACACACACACACACACACACACACACACACACACACACACACACAAACAAACAAACATTTTGCTTGCTTCAAGGAAACCTTTCTCTTCTATGTATTGGTATACAAATGGATGACATTTTCTGAGACTTCCTGATGATTTTTATTCTTAAACTGTAATTGTAGAGTTTATGACCCATGCCATATTGAGTTTTTAATAAGAATCAGTTGCACAGTAGTAGCAAATAATTTAAGGCAGAGGGAAGGTAATCGAAACACTAATGAGTTTTGGGCTGTGAATGAGTTTTTCTTGCCTGAAGTTATACAAGTTGCCTTGTAAAATAACAGATGAAAGGTTTATTAGACCCTCCGTAGACTGAAGAATTCTCAGCTTCCTATTCAGCGAAATGATGCTCCAATTTTATCACACATGGTGGACATGTTGCCAGTCTTTGTTATTTTGGCTTTTAGTTTTGGAAAATCTAGGAATATGAAGAAAAGGAACATTTAAAGTCATTACCCTGCCTTGTGGAAGATGTAAATGAAATCACCGAAGTGATTGCATCTTTAAAGGGACTGAGGGATCTCGCCACTCTTTGTCATTTATTGATACTTGTGTCCCAGAGTATTATATACATATAGTCATAGTCAAGTTTTAGAAGAAAATTCTAAACTATGACAAGTCATCAGTGTTCCCAAGGAGGTCTACTTCCCAATCCCAAGCCAGCAAGTGAATGGTGCATTGGAATGACCAGTGCCTACATCACCTCGTTGTCATCCTCTGCAGCTTTGTACGTTTTGCTGTACAAATCACAAACCAATAATTACACTTGTGGGTTATGTGGGAATTGGTATCTGGAAAATTACTACAAGCTGAAAGTGTAATTTAAGTTGTGAAGAACTGACTTAATGTCCTGAAGACCTAATCCAATGTCTGAGACTTCTATGTTGTCTACAACTGAGGCCAGCACAGATGCATGTACAAGTTCAGACTATGGCCCTTTCAAGTGCAAGTTCAGACTATGACCCTCTCCCAGTCCTCATCATGCTGAAGTCACTTCTTTTCCCTTCATTTTCAACATTTGTTTCCCATGTCCAGATAATAACATCTTCACTTTTCCTTTTGTCCAAAGCTAGTAGCTAAATAAGTTGTAATCAATATCATACTTCCACATTTGCCAGAGAGCAGAACTTATTTAGAACATCCCCTCACATAAATGGCACAAAAGGAGTCACAGCAATGACACATCTTTTAGGTGGTGATGAAATCTTTTAAATGACTTCTATTTCTGCCTCAATAAAGATGGGTGAGGCTTTCAGCAATCAGTATGTCAATGAGCACAGGACCTCATTACTCATTCTGAGTCACATGTTGGGTTCAGCACTCCTCTTGAGCCAGCTGCTATTCCAGGCTACCAGTGTCATCAGCTTTCTCCCATTGATGCATCCTAATAGGATCCTTGAGAGACTGCATGGTAAGCCAGACAGAAGATCAATCCTCTTCAAACTGACTTCTAAGGTATCCAGTTCTCATATGGTTTCCAAATGCACTCCTTTGCAAGGGTCCTTGTAACTGGCCACTCCCATTTCCTATGGCTAGGTTCTACTCATGGCCATTTTTGAAATACTAACATAAGTGATAAACTTGATTTGATAATCATGTATCAATAGTCATCCACTAATTACAAGTAAATATCACTAAAGCAAGACGTTAAAAATAAAGGCGATGAGAGGGAAGCAGATGTCACAACAGGAGAGCTGAAAGTCCCTGAACTTTCTGCTACATCTCCCTGCAAGTGTAAAATATCACTAAAAGGAGTCTGCTCCCTTAAACAAAACAAAAAACTACTAAATAACTCTTTACAAAACCTGCTAAGTTAGCACAAAAAGTGAGAACCAAGAAATTGAAAGAGTCCTTTGGAAAACTGCCAAGACATTATAAATCAAAAAGAATATCTACCTTTCAACTCAACAATTTTACTTTCAGAAGTCTACTGGAAGAAAGCATACAAGAACATACAAGGAATTTTGGGAAAGGACTCATAAGTATCAAGTAAAACTAGACACCATTTAAATTACCCCGTGACAAATGGCTAAATAAACTATGACATAACTCTATGTATAAGTCAGGTTCTCCAAAAATTAAAGTCATAATTATTAGTAACATCACAGAAATGTCCAGGAAGGTTTTTTTTGTTGTTTGTTGTTTTTTGTTTTTTGTTTGTTTTTTGTTTTTAATTTACTTTTCTCTCTTTGACTTTGGTCTAGTATATTTTTTTTTATTGATTCTTTGTGAGTTTCCCATTATGCACCAATCCAATTCACCTGGCCACCCCTTCATATCTGCCCTCCTCCTTTGCAACTGCCTACCCCTATCACACAAATGAAAACAACAACTGCAAAAGCATCACTGTGATAGTTGTGGTGTGTCACAGTGTCACACAGCGTACTCTTTCCCCCAACAGTTTTACTTGCAAATGGTCATTGCAATGAGCCATTGGTTTATTTCGGGGCCTCTGTCTTCACCATCAATACTGGATCCCCAACCAGATTCCTCTTGATTACCCTGTTATTGCCCTCTGTCTGGAGATCCTGCAGCTTTGAATCTGCAGGGCTGACCCCTCCTTGTGCTCCAGCAGTTCATAGATGGGGTATATGTTAGGGTGCACCAACTCAAAGCCCTGGATCTGGGCCTGGGTGGAAGCTGAATGGGTCATCCTACCAGATCTCCTGTGCCTGTGTTACTAGGGCCAGCTTCCCTAATTTTCCAAGGAGTGGGGCCAGCTCTTCCACTCTCAAGCTCTCAAGACTTACAGGCTGACTCTCTCATACCCATGCCACCAGGACCAATTCTACTGTGCTGCCCAGGTAATGTGCAGGGCTTCCTGCCATTTTATATGAAGCTTATATCCTACTCAATGATACTCTAGTTCAGGAAGAAGGATTCACAGGCACTTTAAGGCTTCTAGTCTAACATGAGAAGATCTTACTTTTTAAGAAAAATACACACACACACACACACACACATACACACACACATACACACACACACACACACATATGTTTTTCGAGACAGGGTTTCTCTGTGTAGCCTTGGCTGTGCTGGAACTCACTGTGTAGACCAGGCTGGCCTCAAACTCAGAAATCCGCCTGCCTCTGCCTCCCAAGTGTTCGGATTAAAGGCGTGTGCCACCATGCCCAGCTATATTTTTTAAATAGAAATGGAGTCTATCCTCTTTTCTTACCTCAAGACCCTCCAAACTACTGCCAAACTTCTTTCATGTCCATTCTACTGTCAAGTTGATAGCTAATTTTCCTTTGCTTATTATTGCTACACAATGTGTGCATAAATAAGTATTATATATATATATATATCATATACATACATATACATAATAAACATACACACATACATATATACATACAAATACACATATACATACATATATATGTATATATATGTATATATATATATTTATACATACATATATATGGATGTTTCTTCTGCCCTCATGAACATTCTCCTTCCATACTTATCACTTTTACCCCACGCTCTTCCTGCTCCAGCTATTTTTCTTCAGTATCCCTGTCTACCCCTACCCTTATGTTCACATGACAACACCAGATTTGCCTTATAAAGGAAGATGAATTAGGAATATCTATACATTCCCCCACTGCATCATCTCTTAATCCACACCAAAGATAAGCTATTTTGGTGTGTGTGATCACATGTAAAGATCTTAACTTTCTTCCAAAATTAATAAACATGCATTAGGTTGAAGCATATGTCAATCAAGATCCATATTCTCTCCAAGCCTTCAAGTGAAACAAGCACTTCGTAGAATTATGTGTTATCACTGTTCTTTGAAAGCCTGTGACACAGAAAATATTTAAATTGTCACAGAGCACAAAATTAGAATATTTAAGTCTACTACCAGTGATATATTTCGTTATGAAACTGGAGATAATCATGAATAGGAGTCAAGCTATGTGAGAAAAATCACACAATGTATCCAGCAGGATTACATTGTATCTTTTTGTTTGTCACCATGTGTTTGAAATGCTAATACATTTTACATCCATTAAACATATTTACATTAACGCATACCTTAAAATATATACCAATAATACTTTATCAACATAATATACTTAATAAAACATAAAAGTTTATGTGTAGGAAATTGGAGTTTTAAAAGTATATTTGTCGTACATGTTCAAGTTTATTCTTAATTTCACATAATAGTCAGTCTACAGATATTGTGTCACTTGTACATACAGAGATTTAAAATGAGGGAGGGCCTATGGAAACCTCACAAGAAAAGCTTTCAGAACACTAGTTTTAAAATTTCAAAATTCACCAAAGATTTTCAAAGATCTAGATAATACTTATTCATGAAAAGCAAAGACATCTCAGAGAGAACTCACTTTGGAGCATTACCCTTGCCCTTTCTCCTCAGCTTCACAATAGCTACGAAACCAACAGCTCAGCAGTGGAAGTATTCATAACTCAATGGGAAGAACCTTCTGGAAGGTATGTGGCCTATGTGAGAGTTAAGATGGATTCTGCAGCTTTGTCTGTGCAACTTGAACCCTAATACAAGTGTCCCCAGAGGAGGGTGTCAGAAAAGAGAAAGTTTTCTCTTTCCCTGGGTTTGAAATTTCAGGAAAGATTCCTTAATCTAAGGCACATGGGGCACCTTAAGCAACAGGGATGCTTTACTAATTGCTCCACGAGGAACAGAGTCCTGAAGCCAATCTTTAAAATTCTAACTTCATAATCAGGACATGACACATGGAGGGTTGACTTGCTACTGCAGAAACAATAGCACACTCTTGTACCTACTACTTAAAATTTTGCATGTCTCAAGAATTGAGTGATGGGTTGGAAGTGCCTGGATCACTTCAATAGGATATTAGAAGGATGATGTGTGGGCCATTCTGTATATGGCACGTAGTTTCTGCATCTTGAAACTATTTGTAAAGAACTTGGAAAAAAATAATAGTGTACTTTTAAATGAGTCTGACTTTCATTTATTTATTTTTAAGTTAGCTTACAATGCAATATTTTATTTTTTTAAGCTTAATTTGAAGGATTCAGACCTTCCCATTGTAAAAATTATACTGACAATCTGGAACTAACATAAAATAAACTTACAGATCAGTGGAAGATTAGAATGTCCAGAAGTATAGTTTATACTTATGAACACTTGGTGTTCTACAGGACTCAAAAAAAAAAAAAGTCAAGGGAAAAAAAGTGTCATCAATAGGTTTTTTTTCTGAAATAACTGAGCATTGACACACAAATGAATCAAGTTGGATGATTACATCATACCACAGACAGACATTCTTTCAAACAGATCATAAACAGAAGCAAAGGAACCGAAATTTTAATACTATTAGAAAAACAAAATAAAGTATTAACACTGGATAAGAGGATGGTTTCTTCTATATAACATAAAGCTCAAGCAATAGTAGTAACAACACCAGACAAGTAAGTTTATTACATCAAAATTAGAGTGCAGAGAATGTGGAATGCTCTTATATTGCTTGTGAGAATGTATAACAAAATGGCCAATCTTGAAAAATATTTTTCATTTCCTCAAAGTTTAAATATAGGTATAACATACTTCATCTAAATAATTCTAAAGTTTTCAAGTTTATCTATTTTGTTGGGATTTTTTTAAAACTATAGTTGTCTTTTAGCTTTGTGATTGCAATTTTGAACATGTGTAAGAGTTGATGATATGGTATCATCACCAAAATGATGAGAGTAGATTTTTGGAATAACTTCAGCATCCTCATAAACACTGCTGAAACCTTCCTCTGAAATATCAAGCTGGAAGCTGGATTTGTATATTTATGATATTTAAGTCTAATTCTGAGCAAGACAAAGAAAACACAGAATGATTAAGTAGTTTAATCCAGGGTCAATAGTGCATTGTAATGCCATGGAGATTAGTTATAAATTCATAAAAATAAGGGCACTGAAGATTGTTATGTACCAAAGCCATATTTTAAATGTTTCATTTGGCCCCTGCTTAGACAAAATGTCAGACTGTCTGCCCTTTACTATTAAATTAAAGAAGAAAAATGATCCAATAGATCTGAAACAGAAAGATAATTTTATTAAAAGAGGTTGAAGTAGTCACATGGCAATAGTGATAAGAATTCACCTAACTGGTACTGATGGGATTAATTGGGACATATTGCATTCCTAGGATTCTTTTTGGATTTAGTTCAATACTGAATACAAATATAAAACATAAATATGTCCACTAAAAACAATTTTAAAATAGGGCATTGATGATATGCTGAAAAGAGAAAATAAAAACTTTAGTTCCTGACTCTACTCATGCTATTTCAATAGTGTCAATCTTTTTAACCTAATGTTTAAATCAATTCAATATATCTCGCTCTAGAGCATTCACATAATACATATTATGGCTTTGTTTTGTTTTGTTTTTATAATCTACAACCCACAATGCTATGGATGTGGACAACTGGGACAGCACCCACCTGTTCATTTGAATTGGAACATTTGGATGTGGTATAATAATGTATATTGGAACTTACTTGATCTGTGATAATATAAATAAGTTATTTTTAGGATACTAAATAATTATAACTAACAAAATAGTTTATATTTTGTTTGACTTTAAACTTTAATTTTCATGCATGTAATAATGTTTATTTTGAATAGCATCATATTTTTATTTAGAAGTCAGGATTTTGAGAATGCAACTAACTCTAAAATTGTTACTTCCATTTCATGTTGCATTCATACTTGGCTATTAGAAGCCCTGTATGCAAATGTGAACATTGATCACTAACATTAGGAAATTGTCTTATTCTGCATCAGATTGCATGAGATTGAATTAGTTTGTTTATGCCATTAATATTAATTTTCGGATATACTATGAATAATTAACTTTGATAATTATGATGTCTGTAGTTACTGGCCACATCTTATTTGTAATTCTTTAAAAAAACAATGTAATCTTCATTCTGGAAGAGGTTTTATTAATACCCTTAATATATTATGATACATTTGTCACAAATGAACATAAATTGCAACTAACAGCTCCTAGATATACAATCAAATTAGCCCAAAACTTGTCCACATAAGATCTTTCCGAGGATGTTCTCAACAGCTTTAATCATAATGCTTCTTTAAGTTGGATCTGAAATGACCCACAAAAGGCTTGGTCCCTAGACTGGTGACACTTTGGGGTGGGGGGGTTGGCGGAGTAGAACTTTTAGAAGATGGAGTCTTGTGGAGTCTTAGGACATTAGGGACATGCCTTCAAAGGGACTGTGAGACTCTAGTCTCTTGCTTTACTTTCTCGTTAATTTTTGGCTCTGAGATGAGTGGATTTATTCTACCAACCACTTTCGTCCAGGTTGTGTTTGACTCTCCATGAACCCAAGAACATTCATCAAGATTGGTGTGATGGTTTGAATTTGAATGGCCCCCATAGGCTCGCATGTTTGGATATTTGACCCATAGGGAGTACTGCTATTAGCAGGTGTGGCCTTGTTGGGGCAGGCTCTGAAGTCTCCTTTGCTCAAGTTATGCCCAGTGTAACACACAAACTCCTGCTGACTGCAGACCCAACAGGTAGAACTCTCAGTTGCTTCTCCAGCACCATGTCTGCCTGCATACTGCTGTTTCCTGCCATGAAAATAATGGATTAAACCTCTGAAACTGGAAGTCAGCCCCAATGAAATCTTTCTTTCTAAAGATGGCATTCTGCATTCAGATATGCTACACAAGTCTGGCTCCTGAAATAAGGTTCCCACATAAGTTACTCAAACTTATTTCAGGGAAAACACGATTCTGGATTATTCTAGAAATCTGATCTAGACAAAGAATACAGGTAACTGTCCAGATAGCTCAGTTTCATTGCCCAGTCTGAGAAATTGTCATTCATAGTTCAACTCTTAATCTTCCTGTTACATGCAAACTATTTTTTCATGAAGATGAAATTTTAATAAATGAAAATAAAAAACACTAAGGAGGATCTTTCATATACATTAGAGATTGTAAGACTATAGTTGACACTTATGGATTCATTTAATATACATGCTTTTTCTAATTTAAGTATGTTATAAAAGAATGTGCCTATTTTTCATTTCATTAGTCTAATACTCATACTTTGGCTATTTATTACAGAAAAAGATCACTGTATACCTACAATGAGGAATGCATGAACATTTTATATGCTCACCATTTTCAGAGAATCAAAGAACCTTATCTCATTTGCCCTGTTAGTTTTGGTCTGGAGTGTAAAGGATGCAAAAATCTTAAATGAAGTATATAACTGTGATTCACAAAAGTGGGAAGAGAGGTAAACAAAAGCCACAGGAATCCAAAAGACAAATAACAACAATAACTAATAATTTAAGGAATCACAAGCATGGAGCTAAAGCCTAAACATGAGGTCCCACCACAGACCAGCTGAGCCAGAAGATCCAGTAAAGAGTTTTGGCAATCTGTGTTAGATCAAGCTCACAAGCTATTCTGCTGCAAGTTTAAATTAAGTAGATTTTGGGTTAAACAATGACTTTGACATGGAAGGGGTTACTTAAAGAAATACTATAGCTCTATAGTATGGTCACAGGTATCTACGAAGGATACTGTTGATTACAAAAAGTAATTGCCAAATAAATCATATTCTAGCATGCATATTCATGATGTATACACATTTGCATATGCTTGGTATAAGTCTAGGTGTGTGTGTGTGTAAGTGTGCATATGTGTAGGGAGGTAAATGAACGTGTGTATGTGTACGGGTATGCATATGTGTATGTGCATTATGTGTAAGTGTGGTTGAGTGTGTGAGTATATATGAATGTCTATGTCTTTGTATGTTTGCATGTATGTGTATCAGAGTGTATATGTCCTGGATTTTAGTGTTAAACTCAACCTTTTAAAATATATGAATAAACAGGGTTTTGTTGACATATTTGTTTTAGCTACCTTTCTGGCTTACTATATCTCTCACCCTTCAACCCCTATTCCACTTCCATCCCTTCCAGGTCCCCCAACACTAGGTAGGAGAGAAAGAAGGATACAGGGATAAGGGGACGTAGATCTCTTTAGACTACTTCCTGCTAATTAGTGCCCCTGAATTGGGTTCCTGGCAAGTCCAATCCTCCTCTTCAGGATACCTCCAACTTCTTTTCTTCAATCCTCAACAACAGCAACCAAGAGCAGGGGGAGCAGAAGACCCTCTCAGGGCACTCACACTCCAACCCTCTCCAGTCTCCCCAGAATTAAACTATCTGCAGCTGGCAAAAATCACGCTCCCTTAGAGCATGAGCCAATTATAGTTAACCGTTGCAGACAAACTGAAACAGCCCAGATCCCACACCTTGGATTAAAATGAAAACATTCACATAAAATAATTGGGAATTTTGAAGATACCAAAATTCCCACTACAGCCTTTTCAGGTAATCAGTTTCTACAATTTGCATTTACAAATAGTTTCAGTGTATATTTCTGTTTTCATTGTATAATGTTGTTGGTGTATTTGCTGTTCATGAGTTTACAAAGTATGAAATAATAACCTCTTTATCATTCCTAGAATTTAGGAATTTTTCCATGCTTACTTTAATAGAATATATTGGGTTTTTTTTAGATAATTAATTTGTTATTCATTTATTTTCTACTTGTTCAGCACAAATTTTAGTGATTTCTTTCTACTCTATTATTTTTTCCTCTATAACTTTTCTGGGTATTATATTGAAATTTTGTCATTGGATTTTAATCTTTTTCACTTCTCATAAAAAGAATTTAAAGGTATAGGTATACATTTTTATTTGATTACCTATACAATTAAAGAGCTCTGTTTTATTTCCTTCAAATACTAATTTTTCTTCAATTGATTATTTTTTCCATTTAAAGAGGTACTTAATTTCAGGAGATGGTAACAAATGTTGTCAATGCCTTGGAATTTCCTGTGCTGTCCAGAGTGTTGCTCTCTCCATAGCCTTAGTTCTTAGTTGTCTTGCATCACATAGCATCTGCAGAAACTTTCCCTGGTTGACTGCCGCTGGCTGCCAGAGGCTTTGTATCCCAGCAGTGTTGTTCCTTAGGAGCTCCTAAAATTCACCGTGTCCTTGAAATTTCTTTCTGCTGGAAGAGGTCTGCTGCTACAGTACTGTGTGGGTGGAAGTTATACTTCATTTATGGCTATTGAGCCAGCCTCTGTACAGTCAAGACAATAAATCTCAGTGTAATCAAAAACAGGAAAGACATTATAAAGAACCATAAGGTTGTCCTAGGAAAGTATTATGAAGCTATAAAGACAGAGATAAGAAAGGGCACAGCATACCAGCGGAGGGGGAGCAGGAGGAGAGGAGAAGCAGGGAGCAGAGGGAGGGGGTGGGAAGAGGAGGAGTGATGAATACAAGAGAAGGAAGGCGAGAGGAGAGAGAAGAGACCATACTTTATTCTAAATATTCCATAGACTGGGTGCTGTCATGTACCTAGGGGATCTTCAACCATGTGTACAGGCAGGGAGAGTAATAGAAGTTAAACCTCATATACTCAGGTAAACCTTATGAGCACAGACCAAGTACAGCTAGAATAGACATTAAGACATCAGGAGTAGTTCATGGATGGTTGAGGGCCAGGGCTACAAGGTTCTGTAGGGGCTCTCCAGGCCCAATGTAGTGCTAGGGAAAAACTCTAGCGAAAATCCTTTGATACAAACACAGTTTATCAACCATGCTGCAGGGGCAGGAGGAACTGTGGATGGGGGAAATTCCTCCTTTTTACTGGCGTCTTTACGGTGCCTCCATAATCTGTGACATACATTAAAGGATGTTTTCCTCTAGTCCCTTTTATATGGGTGTGACATCTTCTAGGCCTCATACCCTACAGTGGAAGCTAAAGTCTAATTGCATGCCAGTCTCAGGAAGGGCTTGCCTATGGTACAAAGATTTGTTGTCTTGTGTGCCAAGTGCACATTAATGTGGTTTAGTTAGCTTCTCTACCACTGGCAGCTACTACCATACTCTCTCCAGAAAGTCTGAATGCTGGCCTTTGTACTTAACACATTATCCAGTCTCTGCCTTCCCTCCCTTCCCCCAGTCCTTCATCCCTTCACCCTCCCTCTCTTACCCTCTCCATGTTCTCACAGTGTACTATGCCCTTTGGTTTGTTTTTTTTTTTTTTTTCTATAGCTTCATAATACATTCCTAGCGTAGTCACATGCTCTTGTATCTTTAAAATATATTTCCTGTTTTAGCTTACATTTTATATCTTGACTGACCAGACCCTTACATAACTGTTCAGAGATGAAGAGGTCAGTCTATCTTTTAAAATACAAGATTACAGCGAGTGGGCAGTTTACAACAGAAGCTCAGCATTTCTTTCTCTAGCAGCATCATAAAGATGACAGCCCCTGGCGACAGCAAACTGGAGGTCCTCCATGGCAGCATGGGTGGGAAGGACCGTTAGCCAGACTACTGGGGGTGGATTTTAGAGTCTTTTCTCCTTCTTTGGAGGGGGTGGGGAGGGAAGGTTGAGACTCATACCCTAATTGCCTTCTAAAGGCCAAGGCTCTAATAGCATTGGCTGTGGAATTACTATTGTTTTTGGATAGCAATTGTTAGAGAGGAATGTTTGTGTTTTGAACATTTCATGTGTGCTTATTTATTATGTATTTTAATCAAGAATCCGCTTTCCCTCCTCCACCCAGTCTCTTCCCTCTGCCCCCCCCCCCCACTGCTATTCTCTCCCAATTTCACGTGTTCTTTTTCAAAACCTCTTAGTGTTGCCGGTATGTACATGGTTGTGGAGCCATCTACTGGATCATTGGAAGCCTCTTAAAGAAAACAACCTTGAAGAAAACGGACTTCCCCTCTCCCAGAAACTGTCCATTGCAACTAACTCCTCAACCAGAGCAGGGCAGGGTGGGGTGGGGGGCATCATGACCTCCTCATTTACTCACCCTGTGATTTTTATCCTCACATGAGGTTTTAGAACTGTTTTTTTTAATTGAGCTTCAGTCTATGCTTATGAGTATTTTGCCTGCCAGTATATATGTGTAAAGTGTGTGTGCCTGGTGCCTTTGCAAGTCAGAGGAGGGTGTCAGATGCTCTGGAACTGAGTGACAGACAGTTGTGAGTCACCATGGTGATGCTGGGATTCCAACCCTGGTTCTCTTAAAAGGCAACACATGTTCTTGGTTTCTGTGCTATCTCTGGCTCCCTGCTCCCAGCATTTTTTTTTTTAAACACATAGGCGCTTTATAAGAAGTGCCTAAAATATGATAAAGAAATGTAAAGGAAGAAAATGGTAGTAAAATATAAGACAAAAAATAAAACTAAAATATTCAGTGGAGCAAGAATAGATATTAGACGAAAGAAGAGCATTTAAGCACAGACATGACATTAGAGTTCTTATGGGAAACATTCCATTGAAACAAGAATTGAGAGCAACTTTAAATGAGCATATCCCTAAGACCTCCTCACACTGTGACAATAGATTTTGGAAGATGACAAGGGCATCAACATAGTTAGAAATTATGACATATTTAAGTTTCATCAGATAAAAGAGCTAAAATTTCAAATTATAATATCAAATGTTCAAATTGTTATTAAATTTGAACATCAAAGTCAACAATACTGACTTAGGGAGCATATGTAGAATTTTATACCAAATAGCTTGATAACAGAAGATAATTATTTTTCAACACACATCATATATATATATATATATATATATATATATATATATACACACACACACACACACACACACACACACACAGATACATATGCATGTATGTATCTTATACAGGGCCAAGAAGAAGCATATCATTATAAACTCTAGGGAACTGGTACCACTCATATATTGGTTGTCACAGACTATATTAAAAGTTAAATAAAGATTAATGTTTTAAATGTTTTCTACATATAGAAACATGTAAATATTTTAGGAATTAAAAGGACATAATTTTAAAAATCAAAATATATAATAATCTAATTATTACCTTTCAAAATTAGTGATGCACACCTAAAGAAAAAGAAGGTATAGTTGAAAATGCTATTGAAGAAAACTAGAAAATGAATGAGCTAATACTGATTAGCTAACACAAAAAGTAAATCAAAAGGTAAATACAAAACAAACACAGAGAAGGACACATTGGATCATTGGGCAGCTGGAGACAGTATATGGCTTCCAAAGGTCATTTGAAGTATATACTTAATAAAGCAGCATACCTCTCCATTCCAATCTTTCCTATGTCTACACTTCCAAACAAGTCATAACACTAAGTATTAAAAAGCAAATAACAGAGGTAGAATGCAGGTTACACATCTGATCAAGAAGTATAATTTGTATTCGAACAAATTACTTTTACATGAGAAGACTAAAAACAAAACAAAACAAAACAAAACAAACAAAAAAACAAATTTCAGACATAAATGTACAGGCTACCTAAAAGTAATTCAAATTAAGTGATAAAGATAAAAACACATTTCCAAAACACATTTTTTTTTTTTTAAAAAAAAAAAGGACCGGAAAGAAAATGGCTAGCAGCCAGGCATGCCAAAGCACTTGTAATGCCTGTGCTCAAAAGCATAAAGAATGAAGGTTGCTGTGGGTAAGAGGCCAGCCTAGGCCACAGGACCGGCCAGGGCGATATGCATGATTGAACCTTTGCACTATTGTATGTCACAGCGACAATAGAAAAACTATAAAAATGTAATGATATCAAGTGATTGTGGATAGGAAGAACTTGAAACACAATATTCATGTTAGTTTATTTATTTATTTATTCTTAGGACAGGAACAATATAACTTTTCTCTCTTCTCCAATTTTCTGAAATAAATACATTCAATAAAAGAACATGTACATGTAAAATGTTCTTGCTCTCTATAAAGTTACTTTGATGATTTTGCAAGTAGTAAACAATCGTTCTTATTTCCTTGGGAGTTGGACTCTTGATGGTCTGATCCTCAGAATTCTGTTTTTAAGGTTTCATAATTACAGTAATTACAGCACAAACTGTCTCTTCTCTCTGACACCTGTGTCTGTACTAATAAGACAACTGCACTACATTTATTTATTTATTTTTTTTAAATTTTCACTCTTGGTGTACGTGTAGTTTGAACTCTGGCCCGGATAATCAGTCAGATGGAGATAATTGGCATGAAGCTTTATCTATCTTTATTAAGAAGTTAAACCACTTTCTCTAAATATATTTGAATGTTTTATTTCATTAAAATTCTTAGCATGATGTTTTCCTAAAAATAAAGCACATGAAATTTAATAAGTAATTTTTGTAATCAACTCAAGATTCTGCTGCCCAGATCTGACTCCTCTGCGAGCCGGCAGTCAACTGACAGGCTGGGACTAGATCACCCAGAAGGCTTTGTTCACACAGCTGCTTGTTAACTGGGGCAAAATGGGTAACAGGCCATAGATCTTTCATCACCTAGAAGGCTAAGCCAAAGCTTCTTACACTTGATGACTACGGCAGCAAAGGATCAAGGAAGCTATTTAAGTCTTCATTCTAAGTTTCTACAACTCAACTCTACAAGTCTACTTGGACAGTGGATTCAATCTCATGGTTCCTGCAAAATAGTGTGTTTCCCACCGTTGCTCTGTGATCACAATTACTTTCCCTCTAACTCTATGCACATTACCCACTCTCCTAGTATCCTCAAAAGTCTATTTGAGTTTTGGCATCAAGATCAGTCAAGACTGTTATTACACTGTAATAACATCTTTTGCAAATACAAATGAAGATACATGGATTCAGGAGCTTGAGGTAAAATCGAAACCAAAATCAAAAACACTGCTAATAAATGCTATCTATAGCAGTCACTGGAGCTTAGCAGCTTTGGGGCTGCAGGGAGAGATACTGTTGCTCCTCTCTGGGGATTTAACTGGTGTACATTCATTGCCACAGTGATGCTGTGCATGAAGACACTATCATTCAAATACATGGTGTGCTTTGTCCATATTCATCTCCCACACCTTCCCCCTTTCCTTTTTCCACAGTCTCATTTCTTCATAGTCTGAGAGAAAGAAAAAGAGAGATTTTATGAATCTGTATAAAAACTAGTATCAAAAGTACAGAGAACATAGCTGTTATTTGTCATTCTGAGTGTGCATTATTTCACATAGTATGTTGGTCTACAGTTGCATCCATTTTTTTTTTCTGAAAAAAAAAACCACCCAATTTTATCTTCATTATAGCTGATTAAAAACCCACAGCGCACAGGTTCCACATTTTCTTTATCAATCCTTCTTTTGATAATGAGGTGGATTCCTTAATTTGGCTCTTTTGAAGAGTGTTACAATGAACACGGATGTGCAAGCATCTCTCTGATATGTTGACTTGGAGCTCTTCAGATACATATTCAGAAGGGGTATCATTGGGTCACATGTTGTAATGGCATAGTAAGGTCTATTTTAAGTTTTTAAGGACCCTCTGTCCTGATTTCCCTAGAGACTAGTTTAGTTTACAGCCCCACCAATGGAATATAAGGGTTCTCACTTGCCACACCTTTACTGGTATCTGTTACCTTTTGTTTTCTTAATGATGGCCAGTATCACAAGTGCAGTATGTGGTTCTAACATGCATTCCCCCCATGGTTAAGGATGCTCAACACTTCTTCAACCGTTTATTGTTTATTCATGCTTCACATTTATGGAATTGCTATTTGATTTCCCGGCATTTAGAGTTTTGAGTTCTTTATATGTTCCAGCTGTTGGTGCTCACTACCAGATATGTAGCTGGCAAATATTTTCTCCTCCCTGTGCTCTCTCTTCCTCTGCTGGGCAGAAACTTTATAATCTTATAAAACCCTACTTGTCAATTCTTGGTTTCACTTCCTGAGCTACAGGGGTCAGTCTTAGAAAGGCCTTGCCCGTGTTTATAACTTGAAAAGTCTCCCCTTCTTTTTCTTCTAACAGCTTCAGAGACTCACAGTTTACAACAAGGTCTTTGATCTACTTTTAATTGATATCTGAGTAAGCTGAGAAATAGAGATTCATCTTCATTCTTCTATGCGTGAAGAAGCTGTCTTTTTTCCCAATGTATATATTTTTATGTCTTTGTCACAAACCAGATGGCTGAAGCTCTGGCTTTATTTCTAGGCCCTGTATCTTGATATATTTGTTGGCATTTCTGCCAACAATATACAAATTTTGTTACCAACACTCTACAGTATAATTCGAGATCCAGTATTACGACACTGCCATGTTCTTTCTGCTGAAGATGTCTGTGTTTGTTTGGGATCGTTTGCATTTCCTTATGATTTGAAGGTTTGCCTAGTTCAGGAAAGAATGTTAATGAAATTTATGTAGCGATTGAGTGGCATCTGTAAACCACTTTGGTTAATGCAGACATTTTCACTCCATTAATTCTAGTAGTCTGTAAGCAATATATTCCTATTCTACTTTCTGCATATTTTTCTTCAGCATCCTAAGTTTTTCTTTGTAGTGATCCTATTCTTCCTTGGTTGTGTTTATTCCTAGGTGTTTGTAAGCTATTGTGAATGAGATTGTCTTCCTGATTTACTTTTTGACATGTTTGTTATGTGGATGTTACTGATGTGTTGTCAATGATGGTGATGATTATTATCTTCTACTTTGCTGAAACTTTCAAGTTCTTATGGTCTCACATATAAGGCTATATAGTCTTCAAATAGAGATTACATGATTTCTTACTTTCTTGATTATGTCTCTTTTATTTCTTTTATTTTCTTGCTCTAGCAAATAAGCAGTGAACACTACTGAGTAAAAGTAGAGAAAGGGGTACCCTTGACTTTGTGTGTTTTCACATTTAGCATCCTGTTGGCTATAGGTTTCTTTTGTATAACCTTTATTGGACTAAGATGTCTTTCTTCTGTCCTAATTTGTTCAGGGCTTTTATCAGGACTTCGTCAAATATCTTGAGATGATTCTGTGTTTCTGAACTTGAGTCTATTTTTCTGACCTTGAATCTATTTATTTGATGTGTTACATTTCTTGATATATATATATATTAAAGTAACATTGCATCCCTGGAACAAAACCAAATTGGTGTTGATGAATGTTCTTTTCTACTGGATTGTTGAGAACTTTTGCATCTCTGTTCATTGGGGGAGATTGACCTATGAATACTTTTTATGTTGCATCCTTATTCAACTTCAGTATCAGGATGATGCTGCCTTTGTGGAATAAGTTTGACAGTATTTTTTCCCTGAAGTGCATAAGTATCTGAATTTTGTAATAGAAAACATTGAACTGGTCAGAAGAAAACACTGGAAAGCTGAATGGTACTTTTGTAATAATGTGGGGGAAGCCAGTTTTTTAGTACTTGGAGACAGAGAATGAGGTTTGCAGGCCACTCAGACAAGAAGCACCAAGTCAAGGACCAGCACTTCCGCTGTCCTCCAAAGAAAGAAAGGGGGAAAGGCATAACCAAAACACTTGGACTCTGGCTCGTGTTGACCAATCACACCTGGGCATGTGGTGTGTCCTGTAGTATGGTTGATATAGCCAGAGAAACTCCAGTGATTTTTCCATCAGAATTTGGGTGGAATGGGGGAGGAGAAGAATATCATCAAAATATATTGTCTAAATTTTTTAAATAAAAGTAAGTGATTTTTTTTAGAAAAGGAAAATATAAATCACATTCTTTTAAGATACAAACATACTGTATAAATCATTATTTATAAATATTAAAGTAATGGTGAAATAGCCAAAAGTATAGATTTATGGTACTACATTAGCAATACTAAGTAGAAAACAATCCAAGCCGAGAAAACTTTATTGTAATATTTAAGATAATTAGTATTAAAATAATTCATCTAATGGCCACTCCTCTGTGTTACTGGTCACTCAGAATTGTGATAGAAGATAAGATCAATCAGCCAAGAAATTAAATATGTGTGTGCATGTGTTTGTGTGTATGTGTGTGTATATGTGCATGTGCATGTGCGTGTGTGTGTGTGTGTGTGTGTGTGTGTGCATGTGCCGGTGTGCATGTGTCTTGTGTGCATGTGTGCATGTGTAATTCAATCAATATTTTAGAACTTCTATATTCTATATACTTTTAAAATGTAATTACTTATTAATTTTCATCTTCATCAGAAAAAATGGGAAGCCTATATAAAATGGAACTTAAATGGAAGCTTTAACTTATATGGTCACATTTCAAAGAGAAAAGGAAAATATTTAGAATTTGTCTCCTGCCCAGCAATAAGTAATTGGTGGTTGAGGGTCTTAGAAATCAAAGTTTGTAGTTTCCCATTCGAGACCAAATGAGAAAGATTTTTTTTTTTTTTTTTCATTTTAGCTGCTATAATTCACAAGTTAAATTCACCCAAGAGAAGTTAATATTGACTTCCTGGACCTTCAGTTTAAAGGTGTTTTCACCCTGATATTTGAATGATATTTGAACAAGAAGTACTCCACTTTTTTAGTTTGTACGGAGGTAGGAAGATTATTTAAATATTTGTGTTGCTAGAAAATATCTCAGCATTTATCTAAAAAGTCTTCCTTTGGTCCGATCTATCCTAGTCAATAACCAAGGCTGTTCTTCGGTGCTTTCTGTACTGATCCATTTGTTTTAGTTACTGGGGAAGCAACTTTCCTCCCCGAGTTCACTCTTCTCCTCCCAGTGGAAAAGCTCTAGCGTGCTCATTTGATGCTGAGATGCTTCCTTCTAATGATGCTGCCTCCTGGAGTTCCAGGTCCCTTTGTAGTTGTCTAGACAGCTGCTCCCTGAGCCTAAACAAATCTCAGAAATAGATGTGACTTCATGTAATTTATTTAATAGATGATTTGACCCACGTAAAAATCATCTTTTAAATATCCTGTCTGGGAGGCAGAGATGACACTGAAGACTCTGCCCCTGTCTAGGAGGAATGAGTTGCAACCTCACCCTGTTTTCATAACCTCTTATGCAAATCTCTTGAATAGTCATTTAAAAGCGCTGCTATTGCTTTCATTGTATTTCTCATTTCTGCCAGGTTCCTTAAGTATTTGAATACAACCTTGCCTGGCATTTATATTTTTGGATCCCTGAAATTTAGTGTCAATCTTTAATACATTATTTATCGAAATAAAAAGAGCAAAATTCTAGGGTTGTCCTTCCACTTGGAGTCTTCAGTAAGTATGAATTTTAGACACAACGGTGAGGACTTCAGGTGAGTGTCATGGACCTTCCATGAGCTAAAGTATCATGAAACCATGAAAACCACGAAATCGTCGACAGAGGCCGCAGTGCTTCCTTACCTTAGGCAATGTTTCTGATTAGATTCTGCTTCTAGGTTCTGTTTTAGTGCTGGGATTAAAGGCGTGTGCCACCACTCTGGCTTATTTTTTGTTTTTTGGTTTTGTTTTGTTTTTTATTTAAATTAATGTCTTAGGTGAGATAAAGTGAATAGCTATTAGCATAAACCTCTCCAATAGCACCTGACGATAACCACTTATAATTACCTAACTGACTACAGATGTAGCTGTTGGGCTGTAGCTACATGAGGATTTTTTTCTGTGTCTTCATTTGGTTTTTAAAAATACATGTCACTTATATGATATATAAGAATGTCTTATAGACACATGGACTTCTAGCATGGCACAAGAACAATGAAGGAGTAAAGAAAGAAAGGGCATTTTTAAGAGAGGAATTGACCAGGAGAGAGCTCTATCCAGTACCTAGACACTGAAAGACACGCCAGGTAATAAAACTAGCCATCCAGCCCCCAAACCACATGCCCGGGTTATGGAGCAAATCCACAAAAATCAACACAGAAAGTGAATACCATGAAGGTTTGGTCCTCATTAGAGGACAGGAACTCAAATGGCTGGAGAAGGAAATGTGGGGCAGGATAGGCAGATTACACCTTTGCCCAAACAGTTGATGGCAGAGACGGACTGTGTACTTATACCCACTTGTGTGCACCCATGGAGATGGAATACGAACCTGTGACAGATATCTAAGGGCATAGGGGCAGACTTGGAATGTGATCTAAGGGGGGTGACAACACAGAGACAGACTCAGCACTCCCATCGTGTCCTCTTTCCTTCACTTTTAACCTTCCACTGTTAATGGCTAACCCAGATGTTGTTGGTCAGCTTTGATCCTGATCTTTCTCTGCTCTCTTTTGAGAAAGAATCTCTAAAGCACGCAGGTTGGCCTTGGCCCTGAGTCTCCCAGCCTTTGTCTTCTACACACTGGGTTACTGTAGGATGCCTGAATCCACTTTTTATTTTATTTTATTTTATTTTATTTTTATTTTATTTTATTTTTTACTGCCTTAGCCTCTGAATGCTTCTGCCGGAAACTCAAAGACTCAATAAGATTACAGGACCAATGCATCTGCCACTGAAATGTAAACCAATGCTCATTTCTAGTATGAAAAATCCTAGGTCTTATCCCACTGATGACCATCATAGCCCAAACACATTCAAGATTCCCATCTCCTAATAGTCTCTAAGCTACAAACTGATTAATCAACAACCTGTTAATGAGGACAGAACCCTTAAAATCCGGTTTCTATTCAGGACTCCAATTCTGTACATTACTACATTGGAATTCAAGCTTTTAGCACTCCGTGGAAGTGTCAGAGACAAACCACAACCAACCTCAAGACTTCAAGAACTGTAATCAGACTAATGTCCTTATGGCTGCCTAAATGAAACAACAGAGTCTGGATGGTAGCACATCTATTTGCTCATATTTACTCCTAAAATCTATTGCTCAGGGGAAAAAATTCTTTGAAAATGTTACCACCAACTGACAATTCTATTTGTTACTGAAGAACACAGGTTAATGTTTCCTGTGCTTTCCAAACAACAAATGCTGTGCAGTCTACTGCTCCAAGGAGTCATTCTCTCGTTCACATCTGATGGTTTAAGGAACACCTTGTGTTAGGCTTCAGCTGCCATAGAGAGTGAAACTTCTTAGAGCTTTGGGTAGTAGACTAAAACCTTCTGGAAATGACTCACTGCTCTTCAAGCTGTTTTAAAACAGTTGTGGTTTGTAGCGTATCAAAATAAGTGGTATTAACAGGAAGATGGAAGGAACAGTTTCCAACCCTATAGGGGCCAGCTTTTAATTACTGTGAAAAATATCAGAGAAAATCAACTTAAGGTCTACTTCCTCTAAACTGTCTCTACCTCCTAATAGCCCCTAGGCTGTGAACTGAGTCATTAGGTAACCGAATTAGAGCCCTCATAACCCAATCACTATTCAGGGCCCCAAGTCTGTAAAAGGCTATCTTAGAGTCCACACCTTCAACACCAAGTTTTGAAGAAATTTCAGAGACAAACTATAAAAAACCTCAAGACTGCAAAAAAGGAAATAACTAGAACTCTAACAGGGGACTCTAAAGTTGATGACTGTACAATAGCTCCACCTGAAACCCTTCTTATGTATCTTTGTTGCCTCCACAAGTACATGACAATTTCTTGTCCAGTACTAGATCTGTAGGAGACAGGCTGTGGCTCTTTATGGCCCTGGTACTAATGCAGAGCCATGTTCATTGGACTGAATAACCTCACAGGCCAGCTAGGCATCCCATGCACAGATAATGGAAATCTGTTGTTCAGTCTCCTCTGCCTGGAGAAGTCATAGCCAACTCAGATTTTAAAACTCTTCCTCAAGCTTCATTTGAGGTAGGTGTCTTGCTTCTTTTTATTTCATCGGTCATCTCTGGGTAGATGTCAACATCTCTCTATGGATCTGCACAGTCAAATAGTTCAGCTCTATCATCCACGGCTCTCATTAGCTTGGTTTTGCACTAAATACACTGGATGTCATTTTTTTCTTTATTCTTGAGATTCAAGGAGAGAGCTCAGAAGTGTACATAGTAAAAACCTTTGCTTACCTAAAAGCCCTCTGCTATTTTCCACAAATTTGCTGGCCAGGAGTAGCGACTATTTTCTCCTTGGCTCTGAAAACTTGACTGGTGTTTTGAGGAAATGAAGAAAAGATTATATGTGTGCACAGATACATTTACAGGAAAGCTGGGATCAGGTGGGATATGAGTCTGATGGAGTGGCACCAAGTACACAGCTACCCAGAACCTAAGTTTTGTTTTTTTTAAAATTATGTGTAGCATAGGCAGAAATTAGCTGTTCTCACTAGGAGGTCTATGTAGGTGAGCAGTCTCAGGCTATAAACTCCAGGAAGTGTAAACTGCAGTTGTAGTATTTGCACACATTGACCTTTCAGCCATAAACACTTGTGCTTAGATCAGAAGAAGGCTGGGTCATCTCTGAGTCTGGTCCCTATGAGGAAGACTTTGACCATTTCTTATGAGTCTGAGGCATTGGGTCCTTGACATGACCATGGTCCAGGAAAGGGGATAACATTGAAATGTAAAGAAAGAAAATATCTAATGAAAACTCTAAAAAAAATAAAAGAAATAGAGTCATTCAGGATGGTGTTCATTTCTCATCTCCTCTTATACAGCAGTCACTCCTTTCTTCTTCCCCATTCATATCCTTGACACTGACTCTTTTAAAACTAGCCAATCTCAAAAGACTATGAGGTCAGACACCAGTTACCACCTATGTTAGCGCAGGTACACACATACACACACACACACACACACACACACACACACACACCAGAAAACCTTTGGGCTTCCATCCTACTCAAGTAGGAATGGCTAAGATCAAATAATTCTGCAGTGGATATGGTGTGAGGAATGGGAACACTCATTCATTGCTGGTGACAATCCAAATTAGTGCTGTCACTATGGAGATTATTAAGATAGTTCCTCAAAACCCTAAAAATGGATCTAGCACATGGTCCAGCTATACTGTACTTGGGCTTATACTCAAAGAACCCTGTGTTTTGCTACGGAGGGTCCCGGAGATCATTTTTCATTGTTTCTTTCATTGCAATAGTAATGAAATGCAAGGAGCAGAGATGTGTTCATCGGTTGATAAATGAATAATGAATGTGATATATTTACACGAAAATTATTCTGCTATTAAGAAAAATAAAAATGCACTAATAAGTGAGTACATACCTCATTTGACTTTCTGGATTCTCAAGATTTTTTTTCTAGTTCCATTCATTTACCTGCAAATTTCATAATGCCATTGTTTTTAATAGCTGAGTAGATACTGCTCTATATAAATGTACCATGTTTTCTTCATTTGTTTCCATTTTCTGGCAATTATGAACATGGTTGAACAAGTGTCCTTGTGGTTAGATGGGAATCTTTGGGTATATGCCCAAGAATGTTATATCTGGGTCTTGAGGTAGACTCAGCAGCAATGGAAGCATATACCTCTTGCTCCACATCCTCACCAGCATGTGCTGTCAATGTGGTTTTGATCTTAGTCATTCTGACTAGGTGTAAGATGGAATTTCAAAGTCATTTTGAATTGTATTTACCTGATTACTAAGGATGTTGAACATTTCTTTATGTGTTTCTCAGACATTTAAGAATACTCTATTGAGAATTCTGTATTTAAACCTGTATCCCATTTTTATACTGGATTATTAGTTTGTTGGGGTCTAATTTCTTGAGTTCTTAATATATTTGGATATCAGCCCTCTGACAGATGTAGGGTTGATGAAGATCTTTTCCCATTCCATAGGCTACCATTTTGTCCTTTCCATGGTATCCTTTGCCTTACAGCTTTTCATTTTCATGAGGTAACATTTATTGGTTGTTCTTAGTGCTTGCACTATAAATGTTCTGTTCAGGAAGTAGTATCCTGTGTCAAGGCTCCCAGCAGTGTGGGGTTATTTGAGCATTAACATCATTGGGGTAACCAAGCACTTCCTGGTTTGAGGTCCAAGCTACAAGTTCAATCATGCACCCAGCCACATAGCCTTGGTCCTGTAATCTGTCCTGTCTGCCAGATATGCTGAAGTAATGGTGGAGCAGAACTTGTAGGCGTGGCCAAAGACTGGTCTTATTTGAGGCCCATGCCACTGGAAGGAGCCCAAGCTTGGCACAGCCTGGATGGTCAGGAAGCAGAGGCTGGACATCCCAGACACACAAGAGAGAACCAACATGACTGGCAAAAAAAGAAAAAAGAAAAGTGAATAGATTCCTAATGATATTTTTGCTATACTCATAGATGGGTGCCTAGCCCAATTGTCATCGGAGAGACATCGTCCAATAATTTAAAGGAACAAATGCAGAAACCCACAGCCAAACACTAGGTGGAGCCAGGGGAAACCCTGTATTAGAGGAGGAGGAAGACTGTAGGAGTGAGAGTGGTTGGGACACAACAAGAACCAAGCCCCCAGAACCAACTAAACAGGACTCATGGGAAATCACAAAGACTGAAGAAGCAATCATGGACCCTACATGAGTTGGAGCTAAGTCCTTTACATATACGTTATGATTCTATAGTTTGGTGTTCTTGTGAGACTTGAAACAGTGGAAGCTGGGGAGAGAGGAATCTCTTACTCTTTCTGTACTTGGGAACCTTTTCCTCTTACTGGGTCACCTTGCCCAGTCTTGATATGAGGGTTGTGCCTAGTCTTGTAATTTGTTATGCCATGTTTCGCTGATGTCCCTATGAGGCCTGATTTTTTGTGGTTTTTGTTTTTATTTTTGATGTTGTTTTAAGGAAAATGGAGAAGTGGATCTGGGAGGAGTGGAGGGAAAGGAAGCTGTAATTAGGATGGAAAAGATGACTAGAAAAGATAAAAGAAGAGGAGAGGAGAGGAGAGAACGGAAAATTTCAGATAAATGGATATAATTAAAAATAATCTTTCAGAGTAAAGAAGTGACCTAGCCCCAGAAAGACAAATGTTTCTCTCATCCAAATCTCAACATGTAGATGTTAGTGTTGTTGCTTCTGATGTTTCAATTGGAATATGCATAGAGGTCAGGAAACCAGCAAGCAGCAATGGATGGGGCAGTTCAGGAGAGAGGTGATAGAGAGCAGTGCTATAAAGACTTAAAGGGGATTAATGGAACAGGAATGATTAAACTGAGGTGGGCAATAGAAGTGTGACATAGAGGAAGGAATATGAGGAAGGATAAATATGTATTGTACAACTCATAAACACATATATTTAGCTAAGATATGTAATGGGTTGAATGCAGTTACCCTATAATGGCATGACAATGTTAGGTCCCATAGTAGACACCACATGCTAAGAAATGAAATTGCCAATGTGAAAAGGGGATTACCTCTTTTGCAGTTGTTGGCCAGTAAGGTCCCTGAAACCCCTAAACATTAGAAGCTATTATCAGTGCCTTTAGTTCCCTTTCAAAAGTTGCCAGAAAGACCCCATTGCTAAATGAATCACATACTTGAGTTATGAATGATGGCTCTATAAGACTGGGACTGGGACTGACCTAGAAGCCTCATTCCTACCATCTAGCTTTCATAGTGCTAGAATGTTCTGTGTACACTATCAGAGAACAAAATTATTCTCCATTCTTACCCAGATGTGAACCCTATTAGCTCTATATTGATTGTCCTGTCAAGACATGCCCACTAATGAAATAATAGCATGAACATCATTGGGGTAACCAAGCACTTCCTGGTTTGAGGTCCAAGCTACAAGTTCAATCATGCACCTGACACCATTCTTGGTAATAAATCTATTTCCTGGCCAGTCTTAGGCTCTATAGGAGAACAACTATTATGCTGTTAAATTGACACAGTATTAAACTCACTTCTAGTGACTTAGCACTTTTATAAAAAAATTAATGCATCTCTCAGTTCTCATAAAATAAGCCTTTATTTTCAGATTATGGGGATTAGTACAGAGACCCACAATTGGCCAAGGTGAAAAAAAAAAAAACAAAGCAACAACAAAAAAAACAAGGAATTATATAGAATGCTAAGCCCTAAATGGGATATGTATATAACATCTCCTCTCCAAACACCTGGCAATCATTGCAGAAGAGGGTACAGAAAGAGTGTAGGAGCCAACGTTGGTGGATGAACATAAGAAAATAGTTTTCTCCAAACACAAGAGGGCATCTACACATATGAACTCAGAACAACTTTGACAACATCTAAAGGTACTATGTGAGCCCAAGCCAGACCAAATCTCAGAATTCAAACAATACCAAAAGCAGGAACCATGGAGGAATGCTGTTTACTGGTCAATCATGGGGTCATACATAGCTTTCTTATACTGACCAGGACTAACTACCCAGAGAATGCACTGCCTACAGTGTCCTAGGCTCTTCCACATCAATTAATATACTAGTGAGGGTTTCTATTGCTGTGAAAAATCACAACAAAAAGCAACTTAGAGAGGAAAGGGTTGATTTCATCCTACAATTTGTAGTCCATCATCCAGGGAAATCAGGACAGAAACTTAAGAACAGGAAGCTAGAAAGTGATGTACAGAGCATAGAAGAGTGCTGCTTATTGCCTTACTCCCCATGACTTGCTCACCTTGCTTTACTAAAGGAATCAGCTCCGCAAGCTCATGGAAGTCACCACTCACAGTGAGCTGGGCCCACAAACATCAATAATCACTCATGCAAATGCACAACGGGTTTGCCCACAGTCCAATCTGGAGGCGGATTTTTCTAAACATTTTTTAAAATGACCATACACTGTATCAAATTGACATAAAAGTGTCTAGCATACTTAACAATTAAGACAATCTCCCATCGATGTGCTAATGTGTTGATCTGAACTAATACAACACTGTTAAAGTATTATTAAACATTGTTAAATAATAGTTAATATTAAGCATAATTAGTAGGCAATATTAAGCACCCCCTTTTCTTTAAGTAAGCAAAGATGTTAGGAGGAGCCTAAGACTCTTTGACTTTACTGTACAGCTTTCAGACCTTCCCTAGTCCTGTAGATCTAGAGCTAAGAATCACACAGCAAGCAGCTTGCTGGAAAATCATCATACCTGCACAGGCCATGTTGAAGGTTCCATGAGTGCTTAGGGGAAGCTATATGAACATTATAGCTGCTTGTTGCCATAGCACAACGCTGACTTCTGAAGAGTCTCAGTCACTGCTATGAAAAAGCCCTTATGTCAGACACTTTGCCATCACAAAGCTTGGTGAACTTGGCCTCATTTGATGAAATGAGTAAACAAAATGTCATATATTTCCAAATTAACAATAAAGTTTATTCTATAAAAGCATAAAAGCAAAGAAACTGAGATCCCTTTAAATGTGAACTGTACAGGATTCTGAAGTCATTTCTACACACACTCAAAGGGAGACATATCCCTTGGGCATCCAAGAGACTGCTTGTAGTTAGTAAAAATATGGTCCTTCATTTGGAGAAGGGCCATCTGAAATCGATATAAGAAGCACAAGGATTTGTACCATGATGGATACAAACAGTTCTTCATTAAAGTGAAAGTCTGCTGTGATGGAAGTAAACATATAGCCCACACCCTCTTTCTGGTCTTCTAAGCAGGCCTGTACACTCACTTGAACCCCACCCTATGTTATGGTCCTGTAACATTCTACTCAATAAAAGGTTTCTGTTGAGTGGGTATTTTTCAATTACATTTGAGCTCCATCATTAGTAGAATGTGCTGAGATGGTAACATAAGAGAGAACTACAGCAGCAGTGGTCAAACTGTGGTGGTCATCATGGCGTGATGGTGACAGCAACATGATGGTGAAGCACGGGCAGCATAAGGGCTTTAGGGAACAGCAGGCCAGAAGTGATGTGGTCACAGATGACAAGATCTATAAAGAGCTGAGGATGAGAAGCTGCAGATCTGGAGGATGGAAGAATTCCAAAGTCTTAAGGGCTGAGTGTCTCCAATTAGCCTGTCTCATGAAGAGCAAATGATGTTATAAACATATAACAAAATTGTGAGTTGCTCAAGTATCCATAAAATAAAACCTCACACAAATGGCCCTGGAGGCAAGGCTAGACAGGCAACAACTTCTCTTCACTGACCATAATGTATCCAATTTCTTGTAGGAATGCCATTCTTTCTAAGAATTGTGTTTTCTCTGTCCACTGTGTGTTCCTTACTAAAACTTTTATAAGAAGCTGGGAAGATAGCACAGTGGAGAAAGAGTTTTACAGACCTGAGTTCAGATTCACAAGACCCATGTAAAAGCCATATGTAGTATCCCCTGTGGAGAGATGAGAGGAAGACAAGACAATCCCAATTTTTCTGAGCAAGTTAGCATCAGTATATTTCAGAAAAAAAACAAAAACAAACAAACAAAAAACATGAAACTGTCTCAGACAAGGAAGAAGTCAAGGATCTCTACTACACAGGGTTTTCCTCTGACCTCCACAAGCATGTGTGGTATGCACCTGTCACACTCTCACACACATGATATATACACATGCATGCATACATATGAACATGCACACACAGAGATATACACACACACAGGTTTTGTTATACACATTAGTATTTACACAAAATGCTGTATACATTATATTAAACATGGTTATCTTGAAAAGATAGAATCATGAGTGTAGTTCAGTTCTTATTTATACTTTTCCTGGTTTTTCATTTTTTACACATAGAATATATTGTCTTGGTAAGCAAGGTGTACTATGTGTATGTTAATGTAAAATCTATCCTTGCTAATATTTTTACTTATTGGCAACCATTATATAATAGACTTTATTGCTTGTAAATATGTAAAGGATAATATGTTAGCCTTTATTACAAGGGCAGAAGTTTCATTTTTAGGTGCAGCACATTGTCTTATTAGGACTAATGGCATTGTCAAAAAAGAATAAGATCAGCCTGGTTGAGAACAAGGAAAAATTACATTAATTTAAGGCTAATTAGATCTGCAGCCCTGGAGACACACATTCAAGTAGCCTTAAATTTTGTTCCCCTATTCAGAGAAAATGGAAACTGTATTTAAGACTTAAACTGAAAGAAAAGCTAGTAGTTAGAGTGTTTGTTACTCAGTATTATGATTGATGCTGTCAAAAATGTAGCATAAACTGAAGCTATCTTGAAGAAAGGATCATGGCTATCTCTTTCACAGCAAAGAAAGGTCATTAAAGGTTAGTTGAAGGTCAGTATGTTGGCATGTAGTCTATAAGCAGACCCTCTCGTGGGCAGACAGAGACTTCCCTTTTAAATACACTAAACCAATCTTAATGTTCCTGTTTCTTTCTGGATGGCATATGAATTTGAAAGGAAACAAAATGGATTCTTGCTGTCAAATGAGGGTTATAAAATTTGAGCACTTTCAGAACGTTAATATTTATATTTACTAAAAGTGTAGTCAAAGTTTATCATAGATAAACATATTCCTGTTGTGGTATTAAACACTAGAATGATACAAAATAACACTAATCAACTTTCCATATTTCAGGTGCCAACCACAAAAGAGCCAGGCTATCATATATTCAAAGGAACCACTGTGCTTCAATGGTAATTATGATTCCATCACACAACCAAAAGCCAGCCTAAGGTTTATTTGCACAGAGGACAGGGATGGGGCATTTGAGTGAATCAAAGACAGAGAAGGTAAGATCTTGACTTACTTGCTCTGATTTTGGGTTGTTGGATGGGGCTCCTGGTAGAAGCTTGAACATTGATTATTTCCAGGTAACAGCAGATTGTCTTGTGATGATCTTCTTCTTGAAACCACAGGAGTGTTTACTCAAGCACACATGGTCAATTCAGCCTTCAAAATGCCATCAACAAGAAGGAGGCTTCTATTTTTCCAGTAAGTTCCACACAAGCTTTACAAAATAAAGAAAAACATCCTCAATGTTTTATACATTAAAAACAATAAATATAGTTTTCCTAGTTCCCCAAGGATAGTTTTAATACCCCTTTCATTAGGTTGTTTTCCTCAAAAGAAAACGTGTTGCTAGGGAAACCCCATCCATCTGAACAGCATTACTCGATGACACCGTCGTGAGTGAAAGCAGATGTGGAACCACCACTTATTTATCTTTCATTTAGCTAGAAAAAAAAAAGTATGCTTTCAGCAAGGTCTCCATTTTCTTTCCTCTTGTCTTAAAGCTAATTATAAACAGTGTACATGAAATCTTATCTGACAGTACCATAGTCCATGGAGAAGAACTGAATATACTTTTACATGTGGAAGTTAAATAGTAAGTGTTTTATCATGAACAGCTGACAACTTTCCAAGGCACTACCTTTAAATATCAATATTTGTTGTTTTCTTCAACAGTTCATATATTATTTGACTCATTGAAAAACAGTGAGTGACCACAATCACTTTCATTTTAAGGACAGCTCTGAGATATATACCCACACTTTGGACAAGTTACTATCTGAAATGGTTATCAATATACTTCTCACAAGCTACCAAGTCTTCTCTGCTCCTCTAGGTATATCATAGTTGCTTCACAGTTCTATAATTAAGACCATGACCAAAAGCGACTTGGGAGGAAAGGTTTTATTTCATCTTATTGCTAGTAGTCTATCACTGAAAGGAACTCAAGCTAGAAACTCAAGAAAAAAAGAAATCTGGATATAGAGACCATAGAGGAATACTACTTATTGGCTTCCTTGCTAGTGTCATATTCTTATATTTTCCAGGGCTATCTCTTCAGGTGTGGTACTATCCGCAATGGACTGATCCATTCCACATCAAACACAAATTAAGAAATTGACCTCAAAGTCTTGTCTACAGACAAATCCGATGGAGTAATTTTCTTAATTAAGGTTCCTTCTTTCTGAATGATCCTAGTTTGTAAAAAATCTGACAAAAAAAAAACTAGTCACAATTGACCCTTTGTCAATTTGATACACAAATAGGTAGCTATTAAACCATAACATTTCCTGTTTGATTTGTTCCCAAGATCTCATCTTCATATAATAATATAAGACATATAACTTTAAAAGTTCCACCTTATAAGATCTTTAACATTTCAAAAGCTCAAGTTCTTTAAAAAAAATCCACTATGTTCATGGCAGCCTTATTTATAATAACCAGAAGCTGGAAAGAACCCAGATGTCCCTCAACAGAGGAATGGATACAGAAAATGTGGTACATTTACACAATGGAGTACTACTCAGCTATTAAAAACAATGAATTTATGAAATTCTTAGGCAAATGGATGAATCTAGAATATCATCCTGAGTGAGGTAACCCAATAACGAAAGAACTCACTTGATATGCACTCACTGATAAGTGGATATTAGCCCAGAAACTTAGAATCCTTCTTAGAATAGGGAACAAAATACCCATGGAAAGAGTTACAGAGAAAAAGTTTGGAGATGAGACGAAAGGATGAACCAACCTGAGACTGCCCCACCTGGGGATCCATCCCATAATCAGCCACCAAACACAGACACTATTGCATACGCCAGCAAGATTTTGAAGAAAGGACACTAATATAGCTGTCTCTTGTGAAGCTATGCTAGTGCCTGGCAAATACAGAAGTGGATGCTCACAGTCAGCTATTGGATGAAACACAGGCCCCCAATGGAGGAGGTAGAGAAAGTACCCAAGGAGCTGAAGGTGTCTGCAACCTTATAGATGGAACAAGAATATGAACTAACCAGTACCTCCAGAGCTCATGTCTCTAGCTGCATATGTAGCAGAAGATGGCCCAGTTGGCCATCATTGGGAAGAGAGGCCCCTTAGTCTTGCAAACTTTATATGCCCCAGTACAGGGGAATTCCAGGGTCACAAAGTGGGAGTGAGTGGGTAGGGGAGCAGGGCGCTGGGACGGTATAGGTGACTTTCTGGGATAGCATTTGAAATGTAAATGAAGAAAATATCTAATAAAGGTTTGGAAAAAAATCCAATGTTGCCTTAAAAGCCAAAACTCTCTCGTGTGTAAAACTATAAAATACATACTTCCTATTCTAAGAAGGAAGAGCAAGAGCAGTTATAATAATAAAATCAAAGCAACACCAAAATCTAACATTGTAAATAGCTCAGTGTTCAATGTCCAGAAGCCACTCATTATCCTCTAGTACTCAAAAGGTTGAGCTCTACTCTCCATCTTTGTCATCTATAGCATACACAGATTGCACTGGAGAGTCAGCCCAGTTCCACATTACTCTGCCACTGTTCTTGGTGGTCATTCCATAGTCTTGGCTTCTTCAATATTCTGGTATCTCTATTACAACTGAGGCTGCCCTTTCACCAGTAGCCTCTTCAGAGCCACCATAACCCTGCCCTGTGGTGCCAAATTTCATCTTGTCATCATGGTTTCATTCATCAATCCTGGGGTTTCCACTGCAGTTATGGCTGAACCTTCACCAATAGCCTCTTTTGTCTTCTCTTCGGGGAGACCCCAACCCTGCCATACAATGCCAACTCTCAACTACTCTGTGTGATCCCTCTATGCCTTCAAAATCAGTTCCATTTGAAAGATGTTAACACATTATTTGATAAGTCCTGCTGCTAGATGTGTAGCCTTAGCTCCCTCTGGATCATAGCTTCTGTGTCATGATCGTGTAAAAACTTCCCAGAAGGTTTCACCTCAATGATGCTGGTCTCTCATTATGAAAGCTATTTTTTTCAGTCCCAATCAAACGAGTCTCTATTGTCCCAGTAAAGCAATTGTATATTTACTTCATTAACTTCATCTCTAGTTTATCACAGATGATTCTTCAACCCTATAGGACTAGAAACTACATACTTTTAGTTCAAAACATTACATAAACTTCCCTAGTTGAGTCTTTGCTTCCCTCGGAAACTTCACAAGTCAGGCCTCCACCATCTTCATTTCTCTCAACAACATCTTCCAAGGGCCCACAGAACAGCTCATTATGCTTTGAACACTCAATGGCTATTACAGTTCAAAGTTTCAAACACTTTCACAATCTTCCACGAAGTAAAATGGTCAACTCTGTCACAACAATGCTCCATGATGCAAGCAACAATTTGTGTTTTAGGTTGCTTCATAGTGCTGTGATAAATACCATGACCAAAAGCAACTTGGGAAAGAAAGAGGTTATTTAATCTTTCTTACAGATGACAGTCCGTAATTGAAGGAAACCAAGGAAGGAACTAAATTCAGAATCTTTGAGGCAGAAAACTGAAGCAGAGACCATGGAACAATGTTGTTTACTTGCTTATTCCCTGAACTCATGTTCAGCTAACGTTCTTATACCCAACTCTCTTACCCAAGCACAGATGGTGTCACCCATTAATTGTCTGGCCCCTCCTACATCAATCATCAATAAAGAAAATGCCCTACAGACAAATCTGATAGGTATATTTTCTCACTTAAGGTTCTCTCTTACCGAGTAACTGTGGTGAGTGCTGATTTGATAAGCTAAAACAAAACAAAATAAAAATTTCCCAGTACACTCATCTTAAATACAAATGACAGCATGTATTAAAAACTGCTTATTGAGCACACATAAAGAAGAGAGACTGTGACATCTGGTACATAACTTTTGTGAAACTACTTATATTTCCCATTCTTGCTGAGAGGCAAAAGCAATTGTCTTCTGATCTCTTATTAATCCAGATTTAGTTTTGACCTTCCCACTCAAATCCCATCAGGAAAATGCATCAGAGGTGGGCTTATCTGTTTGGATTTAAATTGATTTCCAAAGTAGTCAAGTTAACAATTGAGATTAGCCATCATAGAGAGGAAAAGTAGAATGTGGCAGGGGCGATGGGACTAAACGCTGAGTGACTGTAACTTTAATGTCATTACTGTGTTCCTTAATATAAGGTGATCTTTAAATTGCCTTTATAAATTTTATTCAAAGTTGTGAATTATTTCATATTGACAAATTTGAATAAGATTTTAATTGTAATTTCTGACACAATTGACCACTATGAACTAAAGAGAGCTATTGTTTTATAGTACACTTTTCTAGAACCGTAAAAATTGATTGAGTCCTTTGTCATAAATAAAATTTCCACTGCTTGTCACTCAAAATCTTACTTAAATATGTGTACATTTTACAGAATTTTACACCTTTAGCTCAAACTTTTGAAAATAATCTCAACTTTTAAAAACTTTAACAGATATATTTTTATCTAAATTCCTCAGAATTCCAGATATATCCTACAGCTAAACAGAGAGGCATACAAATAGGGATTTAATAATAATTCCAATGATTGTACTGTGGATCCTTAGTGGTGTAGAATTACTAGTTTTGCTCTAAGAAGTAACAAAAGTTTTGTCAGAAAAAAAAACATGATACTTTCAATAGACTGATATGAACAATTATAGATTGCATATAAAAAATAGACAATTCAGAAACTCAGTCCAAGTACCCAGTCTGTGTAGCCTTAGGCAACAGATGATATTAGAACCTTTTTTTTCTTTTTCTCTTTTTGGCTTGCTTATACCACTCAGGCAATCTATCACAGGTGTTAGATGAAAGCCTTCCTTCCTTCCTTCCTTCCTTCCTTCCTTCCTTCCTTCCTTCCTTCCTTCCTTCCTTCCTTCCTTCCTTCCTTCCTTCCTTCCTTCCTTCCTTCCTTCCTTCTCTCTCTCTCTCTCTCTCTCTTTCTCTCTCTCTCTCTCTCTCTCTCTGCTATTTTTATTGGATATTTTTTATTTATGTTTCAAATATTTTGCTCTTTCCATTTCTCCCCTTCAGAAACCCCCTAACCCATTCCCCATCTCCCTACCTCTGTGAGGGTGCCCCCCAACTCCAGTCTTCCCATCCTGGCGTTTCCCTACACTGGGGCATCAAACACCATCAGGCCCTAGGGCCACTCCTCCCACTTATGTCCAACAAGGCCATCCTCTGCCACATATGCTATTGGAGCCATGGGTCCCTCCACCAACTCTTTGGTTGGTGGTCCAGTCCAGAGGAGCTCCAGGGGTCTGTATGGTTGACACTCTTACTTCCACCATGGGGTGACAAACCCACTCAGCTTCTTCAGTCCTTTCTCCAACTCCTTCATCAGGGATCCCACACTCACAATAGCATCTGGGTTTGGTGACTGTATTTGGGCTCTATCTCCAGGTGGAGCAGTCTATGGATGGCCTTTCCTTCACTCTCTGCTCCATGTTTTGTCTCCATATTCCCTCCTGTGAGTATTTTGTTTCCCCTTATAAGAAGTACTGAAGCACCCACACTTTGGTCTTCCTTCAAATAGGGCTTCATATGGACTGTGATTTGAATCTTAGGTATTCCAAACTTTGGGGCTAATATCCACTTATCAGTGGGTATATACCATGTGTGGTTTTTTGTGACTGAGTTACCTCAGTCAGGATGAAATTTTCTAATTCCATGCATTTGTTTAAGAATTTCACAAAATCATTGCTTTTAATAGCTGAGTAAGTAAATTTAGCACATTTTCTGCATCCATTCCTCTGTTGAGGGACATCTGGGTTGTTTCCAGCTTCTGGCTATTATAAATATGGCTATGATGAACATATGCATGTGTCCTTATTACATGTTGGAGCATCTTCTGGGTATATGACCAGGAGTTGTATACCTGTGTCTTCAGGTAGTACTATGTCCAATTTTCTGAGGAACTTGCAGACTGATTTCCAGAACAGTTGTACCAGCTTGCAATCCGACCAGCAATGGAGGGGTGTTCTTTATCCACATCCTCGCCAGCATCTGCTATGATCTTAGCCATTCTGACTGGTGTGAGGTGGAATCTCAGGGTTGTTTTGATTTGCATTTCCCTGATGACTAAGGATGATGAGCATTTCTTTAGGTGCTCCTTATACATTCGACTCTCCTTACTTGAGAATTCTCTGTTTAGCTCTGTTCTCCATTTTTTCATAGGGTTATTTGATTCTCTGGACTCTAACTTCTTGAATTCTTTGTATATATTGGGTATTAGCTCTCAATCGGATTTAGGATTGGTAAAGATCTTTTCCCAATCTGTTGGCTGCCATTTTGTCCTATTGACAGTATCCTTTGCCTTACAGAGCCTTTGCAATGTCATGAGGTCCCATTTGTCAATTCTTGATCTTACAGCATAAGCGGTGTTCTGTTCAGGAATTTTTCATCTGTGTGCATGTGTTTGAGGCTTTTCCCACTTTTTCTTCTATTAAATTCAGTGTTTCGGTTTTTTATGTGGAAGTCCTTGATCCACTAGGACTTGAAATTTGTATAGGGAGAAAAGAATGGATCAATTTGCATTCTTCTACATGTTGACCACCAGTTGAACCAGCAACATTTGTTGAAAATGTTGTCTTTTTTCCACTGGATGGTTTTAGCTCCTTTATCAAAAATCAACTGATCATAGAGATGTGGGTTCATATCTGGGTCATCATTTCTATCTCATTGATCTACTTACCTGTCACTGTACCAATACCGTGCCATTTTTTATCACTATTGCTCCATAGCACAGCTTGAGGTTAGGATTCCTCTAGAAGTTCTTTTATTGTTGAGAATAGTTTTCCCTATCCTAGTTTTTTATTTTTCTAAATGAATTTGAAAATTTCTCTTTCTAAATCTATGAAGAATTGAGGTGGACTTTTAATGGGGATTGCATTGAATCTGTAGATTGCTTTCAGCAAGATGGCCATTTTTACTATATTAATCCTGCCAATCCATGAACCTGGGAAATCTTTCCATCTTCTGATGTCTTCTTTGATTTCTTTCTTCAGAGGCTTAAAGTTCTTGTACAGATCTTTCACTTGTTTGATTAGAGTCACACTAAGATACTTTATACTGTTTGTGACTATTGTAAAAAGATGTCTTTCTGTAATTTCTTTCTCAGCCCATTTATCCTTTGAGTATAGGAAGGCTACTGATTTGTTTGAGTTAATTTTATATCGGGCCACTTTGCTGAAACTGTTTATCAGGTTTAGGAGTTCTCTGGTGGAATTTTTGTAGTCACTTAAGTATACTATCATATCATCTGCAAATAGTGATATTTTGACTTCTTCCTTTCCAATTTGTATCCATTTGATCTCCTTGTGTTGTCTAATTGTTCTAGCTAGAACTTCAGGTACTACATTAAATAGATAGGTAGAGAGTGGGCAGACTTCTCTAGTCCCTGATTGTAGTGGGATTGCTTCAAGTTTCTCTCCATTTAGCTTGATGTTGGCTACTGGTTTGCTGTATATTGCTTTTACTATGTTTAGGTATGGGTCTTGAATTCCTGATCTTTCCAAGGTGAAGGGGTGTTGAATTTTATCAAAAATTTTTAAGCATCTAATGAAATGATCATATGGATTTTTTTCTTTGAGTTTGTTTATATGGTGCATTACACTGATGGATTGCTGTATATTGAACCCTCCCTGCATTCCTGGGATGAAGCCTACTTGATCATGGTGAATGATGGTTTTGATGAGTTCTTGGATTTGATTTGTGAGAATTTTATTGAGTATTTTGCATCAATATTCATAAGGGAAATTGGTCTGATGTTCTCTTTCTTTGTTGGGTCTTTGTGTGGTTTTGGTATTAGCATAACCGTGGTTTATAGGACAAATTGGGTAGTTCCCTCTGTTTCTAGTTTATGGAATAGTTTGAAGAGTATTGATATTAGGTCTTCTTTGAAGGTCTGATAGAATTCTGTACTAAATCCATCTCGTTCTGGGCTTTTTTTGGTTGGGAGACTTTTAATGACTGCTTCTATTTCTTTAGGCATTGTAGGACTGTTTAAAAGGGTTTTTCTGATCCTGATTTAACTTTTGTATATGGTATCTGTCTAGAAAATTGTCCATTTCATAGAGATTTTCCAGTTTTGTTTAATATAGGCTTTTTTTAGTAGAATCTGATAATTTTTTGAATTTCCTAAGTTTGTATTGTTATATCTCCCTTTTCATTTCTGATTTTGTTAATTTGGAAACTGTCTTTGTGCCCTCTGGTTAAACTGACTAAGGGTTTATCTATCTTGTTGATTTTGTCAAAGAACCAGNTCCTGNTTTTGTTGATTCTTTGTATAGTTCTTTTTGTTTCTACTTGGTTGATTTCAGCCCTAAGTTTGATTATTTCTTGTCATCTACTCCTCTTGGGTATATTTGCTTCTTTTTGTTCTACAGCTTTCATATGTGCTGTTAAGCTGCTAGTGTAAGCTCTCTCCAGTTCCTTTTGGAGGCACTTAGAAGTCTAAGTTTTCCTCTTAGGGCTGCTTTCATTGTATCTCATACGTTTGGGTATATTGTACCTTCTTCTCATTAAATTCTAAAAAGCCTTTAATTTATTTCTTTATTTCTTCCCTGAAAAAGTTATCATTGAATAGGGCTTTGTTCAGCTTCCATATGTATGTGTGCTTTCTGTTGTTTTTGCTGAGAGGCCTGTTTTGTGAGCACTTATATGATCAGTTTTGTAGAAGATACCATGAGGTGCTGAAAAGAAGGTATATTCTTTTGTTTTAGGATGAAATGTTCGAGAGATATCTGTTAAATCCATTTGATCCATAACTTCTGCTAGTTTCACTGTGTCTCTGATTAGTTTCTGTTTTCATGATCTGCATATTGTTGAAAGTGGGGTGTTGAAATCTTCTACTATTATCGTATAAGGTGCAATGTGAGCTTTGAGCTTTAGTAATGCTTCTTTTATGAATGTGGATGCCCTTGCATTTGGAGCATAGATGTTCAGAGTTGAGATTTCTTCTTGGTAGATTTTTCCTTTGATGGGTATGAAGTGTCTTTCCTTATCCTTTTTGATAACTTTTGGTTGAAAGTTGACTTTATTCAATATTAGAATGACTACTCCAGCTTGTTTCTTGGAACTATTTCCTTGGAAAAAATTTTCTAGCCCTATACTCTGAGGTGCCTGTCTTTGACACTGAGGTGTGTTTCCTGTATGCAGCAAAATGCTAGGTCCTGTTTATGTATCCAGTCTTTTTTTCTATGTCTTTTTATTAGGGAATTGAATCCATTGATGTTAAGATATATTAAGGAAAAGTGATTGTTGCTTTCTGCTAATTTTGTTATTAGAGCTGGAATTATATTTGTGTGGCTCACTTCTTTTGGGTTTGTTGAAAGAAGATTACTTTCTTGCTTTTTCTTTGGTATAGTGTCCCTCCTTGGGTTGGCATTTTCCATCTATTATCCTTTGCAGGGCTGTATTTGTGGAAAGATATTGTGTAAATTTGGTTTTGTCATGGAATATCTTGATTTCTCCACCTATGGTAATTGAGAGTTTTGATGGGTATAGTAGCTTGGGCTGGCATTTGTGTTCTCTTAGGTTCTGTATGACATCTGTCCAGGATCGTCTAGCTTCCATAGTCTCTTGTGAGAAGTCTTATCCCGATTTTCTTGGCACTTGCCTCAAATTGCCTAGAGATCTTTTTCACCTTGGGACTCTCTAGTTACTCATGTGGCCCCAGTAAAAATTCAAGCCTTTGTCCTAGAGAGATGGCTCAGCGGTTAAGAGTACTGACTACTCTTCCAGAGGGCCCAAGCTCGATTCCCAGCAACCACATGGTGATATATATATATATATATATATATATATATATATATATATATATATATATATATCTCCCTCCTTGGATCAATTATTTCTGTAATTCTCCAATCGCAAAGTCTTCCACTCTGTATTATGTTCAGAGGGGAGTGGATAAAAAGCTCACATCAAATATCAAGGTTTGTGAGGTCATGAATTGTAGAAGAGAATATAATACCCAAGTAATTAAAATAATACTTTATTCCAGATATACATTACTTCTGAGGCCTTTTATTTTATAAAAATAAATTTTTTTTATTACACACACACACACATGCACAGCAGAAAAAACTTATAATGGTTATATTACAAGTTTTTTTTCCCAGAAGGAAAATAATTTTATGGTTATATCAGCTATTTCAGGTAATTATTTCTTTATGAATAAAATAAAATTTCATGCGTTTCTTAGATTTCTTAAAACTTTTGTCAAAGTGCCTTGCAAATTAGCAACTACATCATACAGACCCATTAAACGTATTTCTCATCTTACTACACTAGTACACAAATGTTGATTAGAAAAGAGTCCACTATAGGCAGCATATATGGAATGTAGATGGGCCAGCTCATAACTCCCATGACAAAGTGACCCAAGGATGCTTCCACTATGACAAGTACAGAACACTCTATTTTAGATAGAGAAACTCTCTGATGTCCTTGAAAGAACACAGTCAATTTAGTTCTCACCAGCCCCAGTGCTTGTGTTGTGTGAAGTTCCTTCCCTCTCTGCTTTCCCGAGTGACTCTCAAAGCAGGCAAGAATTAGGAATTAACTTTTGCAACAGGCTCCTTGAAATGCCTGACTGAAAATTTAGAAATGGACTCTACCCTGAGAACCATGTATCCAAGCTTGGAGATCTATGAATTCCAGGGCACTTAACTCTTCTTGGCAGTCATTTTCTCACTTACATAATTAGTCTCTTTTTGAAACATATTTGTCCTATCTCAATATGAGGAACTCGGGGTTAGAAAAACAAAACACGTATCTTAGCACTTTTGACGATTACAAAGTCACATTCTTCCCTTTCTAGGTCAGATTCCTTGGTAGTGTGCCCTATTCTGTCAGAGTGATAAGGAGGTGGGGGGGGGGTCTGCTATCAGCAGTGGCAGGTGCTGACCACCTTGGTATTCACTTCCCAATAGACTTGAAGGGAAGGTGAAAGTCATGACCTTTGGAGTTTGCTTCTTCATTATGAGCCTGTCACTTGTGAGTTTCACTGAGGATGTGATTTTCTTCCTAAGAACTATATAGCATACTGGAAATAAACCAAGCATCTGCAGCCTTGCCAGGTTCTTATATACCTGGGACAGGGTTCAACTGAAAAGGTGAAGTGAAAAATCTTGACCACTTACTAAATTTACCTAAGCCAAAAGCAGTGTATATCCAAATGCTCAACGAATGCTTGCTGGGTGATCGAATTACATAATGAGCAAAATTCCCAATATTTGCAAGATACTGTACTTGGCTAGCACTATGTCATTAAAGAACTGTAAAGCCAGTAGATACAGTTGTAGCATTAAGCAAGAATCACTGTTACAAAACAAGTGCAGGCTAATACTATTGCCTATATATGTTACATGTTTATCATCAGGGGGTTGGTACCAACTCCATTGTTCCAGGACAATTCATTGAGAGTTGATCAGGAGATGAAGTGAGTCCTACCTTCATTTCTCCCTTCTTTCCTCTGTTCCTTTCTTTCCGACTGACATCCTACTGAAAGGAGTTGGGGGAAAAAAAGCCAGAAACAAGAAAACTCCTTGGACAAACCATGCAGAACAGATGCAAGTTACAGAGTGTGATGGTTGATAGAGCTGGGTAAGTCCTGAGATTCTGAATGAAACCTCATCTTGTCATCCTAAGCTTGCTTTCCCAATCCCCAGGCACGGGTTTGTAGTTCAGGTTACTTGTGCATAATGCAGAGGTAGAAGTAGAAGCTGAAAGGCCTAGGGTCTGAGTTAGGGTTTGTACTCCTGTGATAAAACACCATGATCAAAAACAACAAGGGGAGGACAGAGGGTTTCTTTTTCAGCTTATAGTTGCAGTGTATCATCTAGCAAAGTCAGGGTAGAAATTTGAGGCTGGAGCCTGAAAGTAGAAACTGGTACAAAGGTCATAGAAGGCTGCTACTTACTGTCTTGCTCCTCATAGCTTGCTCACCCCAGTTCCTTATAGTACCTAGGATCCTCGCATGGCATGCACCACCTAAAATGAGCTGAGGTTCCTCATATTGATCACCACAACAATCATTAATCAGGAAAATTCGATACAGATTTGCCTACAGTACAATCTTATGGAGGCAGTTTCTCAATTAGGAGTCCTTCTAGCCAAATGGCCTTAGCTTGTGTCAAGCTGACATAAAATTTGTCTGATATAAAAGTTATAGTCACTTTACTCATGCATATATGTATCTTAGAATACATACAAATACTCTAGAATACACATATACATTATACACACATCTTTATACAATATTTTTCTGGATTCTAGAATATATATATATATATATATATATATATATATATATATCTACAGAGCAAATGATTGAATTAACAGCTTGAAATAAAAAGTAAATAACAATTTCCAGAGTGACATATTTTAATTAGTTGGATCAATTTTCCCAGAGCTCTTAGTTCTGCTGCTTCTCAACAAATAATCCAGTCTGTGAAGTCACATAGTCTTGAAATACATTATTTTTAGGTTTACCTTGGAATTTTATGCCAAAGCAGGTAAAAGAGTCCCAGCACATTTGTAGTGTCAGAAACCTCACTGTAAAATAGACAGGATGCCCTGAGCAGTACTTGTAATGCTAATGATGATGGTATCAGTCATCCATCTGTTTTTTTCTCAGTGTCTACTGTGTTTAAAGCATTCTCACGATCGTTAGAATTTTCCATACACTAGCACATTTCATTCTTCATGCATCCAAGGTAGATATATCATTTTCATTTTAGACATGAGAAAATGAAGTTAATCATTTGCCCAAGCCACTCGGCTTGCTGCAAATCCAGAATGCCATCATTTGTCACCAGCTCCAGGGGCCACATCCTATACCATAGTGTGCTGTGGTCCTTTCTTCTCTGTGCCTGTTTCATCACATCGTGGCACGTTAATACAGAAACTCAGGGACAGAAACAGGAGACTGAGCAGTGCCATGTTGCCTCTTGAGTCTCAAGTTCAGGTCGAGGTGTAGTTTCCAAGAGCTTTGCTCTGTGCTCCAGTGTGTTACCAACTTAAGCTCACTTTGAATGCTATTTAATCCTCACGCTTGCTCTCTCCCATGCCACACTCAAAGTCTTAGCTTGTGAATTCAACGTTTTCCTTCCCTCCAGTTCAGGTCCCAGACAGTCAGCTTGTTATTTTGCTTTTCTTTTGTAATGAGTATTTTCAAGTTCATCTTTTATAATAGATGTGTTTGCTTAAGAGTTCTTTTACGGAAATCTCTATTACAGTAGTCCTAAGGCCTTTTATTCCATTGTATCAGTTCATGACTGGGGAAATTAACTCTCCTTACTTAGGAACATTTGCCCCTAAAGAAGCTGAAAAAAAGTCATTCCTTGCATAACTCATATTTTACATATTACTACTTAAATATTTACCTTCAGAAATTTATCTAGAACCTTCTTTTGTATGTAGAAAAATTTTAATTGCACTTAGCTCAGCTCTTACAGTTTTCTTTTGTTACAACTTCCTTGTAACACTGCCAAAAACTGACTTGGTGTAAGTGATGTTTACAACAGCTTACAGATTTCTCTCTGTGTGTAAAGAACATAGGCAAGAATAATATAACATCACAAAATTTGACATAATTTTTCACTTTGGAATATTTTTTAAAGATTTAGTTATTATGTATACAGCATTCTGCCCATGTCTATGACTGCAGTCAGAAGAGGGCACCAGATCTAATTATAGATGGTTGTGAGTCACCATGTGGTTGCTGGGAATTGAACTCATGACCTGTGGAAGACCAGCCAGTGCTCTTAACCTCTGAGCCACCTCCCCAGCCCCTGCTTTGGAATTACTATTGCTGACAATAATTTAAAAGGCTTCCCTTTGTTTTCTATCTTAGATGACATGCATGAGGCTTCTGTCATTGTGCTGTAGAATTGTAACTTCTTTGAAAGTGTTGCTTTCATGACTGTTTTCCTGTGCAATAAACCATGCATACAATAGTCACTATTTTATATCTAGGCACAGAGAATTTATCTTGAGATAATTATATAAACCACCATTTCCTTGAAAGTTTCAAAAGTGTGTTTGTACAGCTGTCTTAGTTCCAGCCATTGATCTTCATTTCTCTGCTCTTGCTAAGGTCCAGATCTAAGCAAACCAGATTCAAGGATAAACAAATGAGGCAGTATCACAAGAGTAGACAAATAATCAATTAGAAAGACAAAAGATCACTTGCTTTGTAAATAATAGCCGTCTATGGCTATCCCGACTCACTGTAGATCTAATGAAACAAATCTGTAAGTGGGGGCAGTCTTAGCTAACAGTGTTGTTCACATGGTGCTAGTTTTGATATCAAGATGAAGCCAAAAGATTTCACAATTAGAAATGCTATTTATTGCATAATGGGCTCATTTAGGGGCCGGGAACTGTGTTCAACTGTACAGAGTCTGTGGGGCAGGGGCAAGTCATAAAAAGAGCTACAAAAATTGTCCAATATATTAGAATAATCATGAGAAATATTTTCTGTCTTTGGGCAAACAGTGGGTAGGAGAGGTATAATCAGGCATAGGAAGAAACATCAGTATCAGGATATGTCAAGAGTTAGTAGGAAGTGTCATGTATAGCTTGTAGATGGGAGGGGGAGATCACAGAGATCTAATGATCTGATGGGTAGTGTCAGCTATGAACTTGAGAGGGTACAGGACTGTGTGTGGTCTGAGATTCTAAACATGCTTGTGGATAATATTCTTGGTAATGTTAATTGATATGGGGAGACTCAGCTTAATCACAGCCAGGGCCAGTCCCTGGACATGGGATCTTGGACTGTATAAAGTAGTGAAGAGAAAGCTGGCTGACAAAGGCATATATGAAGCCACCCATCTCTCTTTCCTGGTTGTGGAAATAATAGCTACCTGCTTCATAATCTCTCTGTTTCATTTCCTCTTCATAATATATTGTACTTTAAACTCTGAGCTAAAATAAACCTTTTCTCTCTTAGGTGGTTTGTCAGACTACTTTATCACAGACACATGAGTCTAGGACAAAAAAAAAATCAAAATAGAATGACACACTGTGAGATAAAAATGTTGTCAACAATGAGATGTATAGACTTGTGGGTGATCAGGCCAGTCAGACTTCATAACTAAACATTTATATCATTACAGGACAAAAAAAAATCTGAAACATGAAACACGAATAGTAAAATGAAATATTTGCAATTATATCCCAAAACTTTTTACAACTAAACAACTGAAAGATAAATAAATAAATAATGAATGAATGAATGAATGAATGAAGAAATAAATACAAATGAGTAAAGTGTTTCAATGGACATTTAGCAAGTAAGAGCTATAAATAACTAATTAGTATATGAAAAATTGCTCAGTGGCATTTTGCACCAGGAAAACACCTCATCGAATCAAAAGGAAATATCCCTGCGTATCTCCAGAGTGACTAACCGGACTAACACTGACCTCAGTCAATCATGAGGAGAATGTAGAAACATTTTTAACTTCCATATGTTGCCTAAATAGGAGCACATTGGAAAAAGACTCTTGTAATTTCTTATGAACTATAAGCTTGTTTTCTTTTAATACAGTAATTCTGTTTTTAAAGGTTTACCCAGGAGAATGAATGTTTCTACCTGTAGCAATGGTTCTCAGGTTCTCAACCTGTAAGTCAGGAACCCGTCTGGGGTTACATATCAGATATCCTGAATATCAAAGATTTACATTACAATTCACAACAGTAGAAGAATTACAGTAAATGAAATAATTTTATGGTTGGGGGGTCACCACAACATGAGGAGCTGTATTAAAAAATTGCAGCATTAGAAAGGTTGAAAATCACTGATCTAGAGAAATACTTACACAATAAAAATTTCTGCACTTTACTCATAACATCTGAAGCCTAGAAATAGCTTTTGTACTGGTAGGACAAAGGATAAGGTAACTGTTTGTGTCTAGACAGTGAAGTAAGTTATAGAAGTGCAATGATCATCTGCTTTTAAGGTTCTGTGTTCTTGACCAACAACCACAGTGCAGTGAGCAGCTGGTTAGACTGTTAGCATCCATGGCCCGTGCAAGCCTGAAGGAAAGCTTTGGGAAACAGATTGTATTCAAATATCTGGAGGACTGGAAGAACGCTTCATCTTCAATTAGATCAGGATAGTTTAGTTTGGGTACCATGTGTCCAAAAGATAAATCCCTCTTCTAAGTAGACTTCTCTTTTCTCTGGTGTGGATGTTAAGGGCACTAGTAATACACATTGCTTTCTCGTTCTTGGGTGAGAAAATAAATGCTGACCTCAGTGTGATCACAGCTACACACATTCCTTGAGCTGATGTATCAACTTAATGTGCACCCATGTTGTAGCCAGGTGGTCTACGATTTAATTTTGCCTTGTGGTTATCCATGTAGCAAATCATGTCATCGTTCTAGACTGCAGCTTAAAAAAATCTTTGAAACCGCCACCACAGACCTTCCTGAGTTTTCTGTTTTATCTACCAACAACCTCATCTAGCACGAATCACGCTATACCTTTTCTTTTTCCTTGTCTTGAAGAAGAGGGACAGACCGGTTCCCCAGAGAATGACAAACAAACAAGGACACATACACTGGCTGGCCCAGGTCTCCCAAGTACCTGGCAAGTCAGCCCTGCTCCCCCAGCATCCCCATAGCCCTGCTCTCATATGCTGTGAGTCAGCAGCATTGGGATATATGGTTTCTAAAAAGCAAATTTAAGGACCTTGCCATAAACCCACTGAATCAGAAACTGTTTAGTAAACAGGATAATATTTTTATGTTCATATAAAAAGAGGTAGAATAATGCAGTGATATAGGCTTAGCAACTGACAGGAACCCCCCCATTGGGGTTTTTTTTTTTAATGTAGTACTGAGCTTTAGGTGAGAGTACATGGGTGTTTACTGGATCACATTCTATTTCTACATTTGGGAGTTCTTATAATAAAACACTGGGCAGGATTCTATTTGTCTCATTAATTATCTTTGTACATCTGCTTCACATTAAGCAAGTGGTGCAATCTTCAAAGTAAATTACAGAGAGTACAAATGATTACAGTTCATTTTTCATGTGTCTTCTCATCTTTCCTTCCTTTTTTTTTCCAAACATTTTCCTAATCGTAATGTTATTTCACCAGGATATGTGTACAGCACTTGTCAAAATTATATTTCATTTTATTATGGGTAAGGCAGAGTTGAATATGCATAATGGGAGATTGATGATTGTCTGGGAAGAGGAAGCTGGCTCCATCACACTTCATATAATGGCACGGAGAGCATAATAGCTAAAGCAGTAGCTAAATTATACTAGGAAAATAGAACCAAAGGCAGAAGCTAATTGTAAACACTGTTTTTAAGTAATGAAGCGTTTACACGCCATCTTAGAGTTTCCTTTAGTTCTAGTTGGAGAAAGTTCCCACATATCCACCTGGAAATGTATATAAATGCTAAAATCATGGAGTGTGGAAAATTTTGTTATTTTACTGCCTTTAACTTTACCAAATGCCTCATCAGAATTTTCCAAAATGTCGTGAGCCAAGTACGAACACTGATGAATCAGTCAATAATCTACTACTTAACCCAGCAAAGAACCAGCAGATGCAAATCTCTACCAGGAGGGAAGTGGAAAGGGTCTAGATGAGGTCCTTTAAGGAAAGGATGGAGAACTAACTGCCTTCTTTTTGGGAGGCCTGTAGATAGTGCTGAGTCAGCTTTCTGCTCGCTTCCTTCATCTTCCTTCCTCCTCTTCCTTCATCTTCCTTCCTCCTTCTCTCTCAGTTCCTCCTGCTCTCCTTGTCCCCCCCCCCCGCCCACTTTCTTCTATCCTCCTGACCTTTTCATTTCAGAGGTGAATTCCAAGAAGGGTAAGTGTTTGTCTTTAGCTAATTAAAGGATAGCCCTTGCTTCCTGAAGCTTCTTGGGGCCAAATTCCCAGCCTTCTCCACAGTTACTGGAGGAGCCAGGTCCTCCTGAAAGCTGCAGGGGGGGCAGCAGCTTGGGCACAGGGTTGCAGGACTTAGTGGGCACACTGGAGCCATTCCTCCTGGGCAAAAGAGAAGTGATGTGGATAGGTGTTGTTTAAAGCAATGGACTGCACCAAGATTTTTCAAAGATTAGTTTAGCTTTTTTTATTTTAATTTCATACTTGTCACCAATTTTTAAAAAACTTTCTAGATCTTCTCTGGAGAAAGAAGTAGCTACATAACTTGTTGGACCCAGAGAGAGAGAGCTAAAAATGTGAAGATTGCCTGAACTTCTTGGATAGGTCTTCCCTCTGTACTGCTTTTGAACCAGCACATTTGCTGGTTTATGATGTTAATTAGGTGCCACCCATTAGAGTGACAAAAACACCACTTCAAATCTGAATGTTTGGGTTCCAGTTCTTCAGGTGACTCCTTGGGGAATGACTGCTTCAGACTGTTGTGCTGAGGGTTAATGGTGGATATCTGAAGAATAACCCAGTCAGGGTTCTGTGTGTAGGCTTGTTGTTTCACAGGGTCAGGAGCCACAAGTGACGGTGTACCTTATTGGATCTAACTCCTCAATAGCTTCATGTCTTCATATGCCAGGCTGTGTGTGTGTGTGTGTGTGTGTGTGTGTGTGTGTGTGTGTGTGTGTG
>NC_034599.1:86144538-86148666 GCF_900095145.1 Mus pahari
GAGAGAGAGAGAGAGAGAGAGAGAGAGAGAGAGAGAGAGAGAGAGAGAGATTATAGAAATTTCCATTTTCTTGAGGGTAGGTAGACCCTAAATTCTTGCTCACTCTCAAAAAAGATTATGAACTCATCCAGGTTCCCAGAGCTTTATTAAGACTGAGTCAGAAGAAATAAAACGTGTCAGTAAATGTCTCAAATGCTCCTCTGCTGGGATGGCGGAGGTGTACTAGGCTCATGGATAGATTGTCAAAGACAAAACAAGGCAAGAGATCACCCAAAAGAAAGCTGGTAAGGTGAGAAACTCTAAGACAAGATTCAGAGGAAACCTTCACAGGCAGATAGAAGAAATCCAAGCCAAGTTTCCAGCACAAAAGTCAGTGCTTAATGAGAAAAGGCACAAAAAGTCAGGAAACAGATGGCAATGGAATCCAGGAGGAGGCAGTCAAGGGACACAAGAGGAGGGACTGTCTGGGAAGACGGCCAGGCTATTGCACGGTCAGGGCTTGGTCTGTGCTCAGTGATAACAAGTATAGAGTGCTCCAGACACACACAAAGCCACTACTTCGAGAATTTGGTAGTATATGAATTTTTACATCAACCAAGTTTTTATTTTTTAAATGCATAGTTAGAATATATGGTAAAAGTTCCTGAAGAGTAAATGTGGGAAGAAACTGTATACTGAGCACCTTCCAGTGTTCTGTTCACACAACGTCTTCGTGGATCAATAGAGCTGAAAGTAAAAGACCCTCTCTCTACCAGTCACACCTAGTAACGGAGTCAAAGACTAATGGTGCCAAGAACAGGAGCAACTGTCTTCTCCAGGGAAGGATACAACAAGTGGTTTCCTAATACCAATGGCCAGCCGTAAAGACATGCATATAGATGACATTAGAGAGACTGAATAATACACACATACACACACACACACACACACACACACACACACTTGGAGGGTAGGGGAGAGGTCATACTACCTTTCTTAATCAGTATAGCATGATGCAAGCACTGCCTGGCTTAGCATGAGTAAAGAAGTTCACTTCCTATTTCAAGGTGTTCAGAACTATCAGGACTATCAAAACCATATCTCTTAATTACATTTGAAACATTTAATGGGGAGATTCAGATAAAACAAACTCTCTTAAAATATATATTTCTTAAAATAGATATTCTTGTTTTATAAACATTTTCCACATGTATGTATTGTAATGAAATCACAATTAACTTTCCCATTTTATTTACTATTAGTACAAACCTTAGCACATCTTTATTTGCTGACGTCAATTATTTAAGCTATTTTTTTTAAAGCTTAAAAGCTTAGTGCAGGCTTAGGAGAACACAAGCAAATACTAAATGAAAAATGAGAATGTAATTGCTATAATTAAACCATGTCTAGCTCATGGCTAATTTCCCAACAGATGTGATATTTGTTATATTTTCCTGTGTGCAAGAACGCTGTAATGTCATTAAACCCTCTTCAGGGTAAATGAACAGGAATGTATAAACACAATTAAAAATTTGAAAACATAACCCTGTCATATAGTAATGGAGAAAATAGTTGGAACCAAAGTTGACATTGAACTTCTTGATCTAACAAATGTGTGTTCAGTGTGCTGTGAGTTTTCAGGATGTGTTTTTAAATGTTCTTTGATTTCAATATAATTAAAACAAGGTGAAAAAAGAAAGATGGAACAATCAGTATGTCCTGAGCCACCGAGTAGTGGATATTTTGTACTTAGCACACAGTGACTAATAATTCTAATTATAAGACAAGAAGCATATGTGCAGTTGTGATCTCTGTGGTGGAAGCAACCATTGTCAAACACTGTGCTTTATCCACTGAGGTCATACAGATGTCCGTATTTATATTTTTTGCTTCAGTTGAGCCCAAAGTCAACTGGAAAAACTAATGCCTAAACCTCAAAGCTAATGGTAATAATGCTGAGTGAGAATGTTGACAGGATTCTTGAGCTAACACAGCATGTTTTTAACTCTCTGTGGAGAAGGGAGGCAACAGTGGGGGACAGCTGGAAAGGCTTCCTGAGTAAAGTGAGCCAAGTCTTAAGAAGGAGTCACCCAGGGGAAGAGAACAAATGAGTGCTGGAGATATATGGTTTCCAGAAGAAGGAGGAAGTGTGAGCGAAAGCAGACATGTGGCGAACATCACAATGCATGGGAGTTTGCCTTTGGTTGGGTTCTAAGGAACACAGTGTTGGAAAGTGATGGGGGAAAATATGACAGAGGACATTTACACCACCCTGGGTGGGTGTCAGTGAGACCCTGAAGGATTTCAGCAGGAGCCTAATACAGCCACAATTGCATCTGGTTACATTGTGTTGGCTGCGTATAGGATTAAGCTAGTGTGGCTACTTTAGGTGATAGTGAGAGTTAAAGGAGAAGACTATTTTGGAAATATTTAGAAGAAAAATATATTTACTGAAAGCCATTAGGGACAAAAAAAATTGGTGAAGTACAAACACATTTTGAACATATCTACCTAAGTAGATGTGGTACTGCCCATCGAGACAGAATGTACTAAAAAGCCCTACCTGTTGGCAGGACAAACTCCATCTTAGAGCTGACTCCATTTTAGACTTAGGCTTGGCCTCAGCCTAAACTCAGTTACTAAAATGCCACAAACTGTTTCAAAAGCCTCTCCACCCCCAGACAGAACCTTTTTTTAAAAGTACCTAAAGTTCCAGATATCATAAATAGACTGCCTAAGCTTACTGAGCTTGTTGCTAGCCAATGATATTATGACATATTTTAAATGGCAGCCAGCCATGCAACAACCAAGTTATAAAGTCCCTTACCCTGCTATAACTGTAGTGGAAAGGCCAAATCTTAGGAGCTCATGTCCTTCTATGCTACCCTGCTATGTCAGAGGAGCCTGAGGGTTTGAGCTCTAACTTCAGTAAATACTCTCTGCTTTACATACAAGTTCGACTCCTGGTAGTCTTTGGGGATCCTGGGATCTGGGCCTAACAATACATGTATGAGGTACAATGCATTTATTTTGAACCTCTTGAATATGTGGTTCTTTGTAGCACTAAGATGGTAATGTCCAGAGCTTGATAGAACTGATGTCTGTATCTTAGGATAAGGACCTGTGTGGATACTGATTTGGGAATCTGGACGTGTCACTGACCATTGATAACATTTTCAAAGATATTGTTTAACAAAAGTGAGCCAAAATAATTGTCTAAGAAGAAATGGACGTTATAGTGTGTGTGGAAAGGACACCTCATGCAAGAGTCAAAAACTGAAAAGTATGAGAACCAAAAAGATGTTAGGCAAAGGAAAGAGAAGCCTAGCTCCTGCAAATACTGTTCTCTGACTTTTCTCAACAATGGGCTGTCACTTGTAAGTGTAAACCAAATATGTTCTTTGTCCCTGAGTTACTTCTGGTCAGGGTGCTCACTACAACAACAGAAATTGAATCGGGTCAAAAAGTGACTCCGAATTTTGGCTAAAAGGCAAGAAAAAAGAAAAAGAAAGGAGTTCAAGATACAAGAATTGAACTTTCCCAGAGGAGGACACAGAAAGAACAGACATGTCAGGGGACATGAAGATGCAAAAGAAGAGGCAGGTCATACTCTGTGCACAATGGCAGTTTGTAACACAACCTGTTCAAACGGATCTCCAACCAGCTTATTTTATTTAACCTTGACCTTGACAATTAAACGGGGGGGGGGGTGACCCCTAATCTATTTTTCTAACAGCTGACCTAGCTACCTCCCCTGTTGTGTACCCCAGTTACTTCCTCTTTCTCTTGGCCATGCTCTCAGGGTCCATCTCCCCTCCTGGCAGCCTTCTCTACTTTCTCATTCTTCCTCCGGTCCTCCTTTCTTCTCCTCTTCCCTTACTCTTCTCTAGCCCCCAACCAGGTAACTCAAAGCCCACCTACCTCTAACGCCTCCAGTAATAAATAAGCTGTAGCCAGTTTTATTTAACCATTAGTTTTAAATCAAGAAACAAGGTTTGCACAAAAGCTTGTAAACAGGAGAAGTCACTCCTCAGCCTAAACCTTCTGGTATAGAATTTAGCATTATAATACATAGCAACTTTATATGACGCAGCACAAGGCAAGGCCTGGGCCAAGTAGTGGGAGTGGGTGGGTAGGGGAGCAGAGGTG
>NC_034599.1:86148901-86164958 GCF_900095145.1 Mus pahari
TGCATATTATTAAGACAAAGAGGCCTATATGGAAAGGTTAGAGTCTATAAAGGAGCAATAATAAGACTTTCTGGGAAAAATACATCTTCAAAAACATGAGAAGATGGTTGCCAATTAATAGGGACAGGTAATTAAAAGATTTTTGAAGACTGTAAAAAAAAAATAATAATAATACATAGCAACAGACTAAACCTCAACAGCAGTTGGCACAATATTTTGGTTAAACTTGGTTAGATGAGAAGTAAACCAGGGCAGACTGTTTCCTCTGTATTTTGTAATTAACGAGTACAAACTTGACATGAAGCATGAATTAACCTCTACAGTGTTCTGCATTCATGGAGACACTGAGTCTTTGGTCTTCCCCTGGCAAACAAGTTCCATCCTTTCAGTACTATTTGAACCTTGAGAACTTGAGTTTTCATGAATTATTTTCACAATTGGGAAAAAGAGTGTTTTCATTACGACCGTAACAAGATCAGTGGCCAAGGTGAGCTAAATGAACAGGTTATGACACCAATTCTTTAAACACTTACACTGCCCAGAGAGCAACATATGCTAAAACAGGAAAATACATACAAACATGGAGAGCAAATAAATTATGCATAATCACAAAGTTGTATTTAAATATCCTATTACCTTTATATTTTTAATTTAAATACCAAACCCATTTCAAGTAATTCTATTTCTTAAAAGAACTTAAAACTGAGCCCAGAAGTGGTGGGCACGTGCCCTTAATTCCAGTACTTAGGAGGCAGAGGCAGGCAGATCTCTGTGAGTTCAATGCCAGCCTGGTCTACAGAGCAAGTTCTAGGACACCCTGGATTACACAGCAAGACCCTGTCTCAAAAACAAACCAAAGAGACATGAAAAGAAAAAGAATTTAAGAATGGGTCAAAAACTGAACATGATGACTCACATCTGTTATCCCTGTACTGGGAAGGCTAAGAGGCAGGAGGATTGCTGCAAGTTCAAAATCAGACTAGACTTTGTAATGAGTCCCAGGCCAGTTGGTTATACATAGAAATTCAATGTCTCAAAAAGCAAGAAAAATTAAACTTCACTACAATATAACTATGATAGAAAAAAATCTGTATTAAGCCGATTAATCAAGAAGAGAGGGAATAGATAAGCAAAATACTTGATAATTGCTCTATATTTGTAGACACAGATGATAAGTAGATTTTACATATATATAAAACATTCCAAATGTTGTGCCCTTTTCTGGTCTCACTTCCACAAATCACACCACTCTACCCTCTCCCCTTTGCCTCTAAGAGGGTGCTCCCCCCACCCACCCACTCCTGCCTCACCCCTCTAGCATCCCCCTTCCCTGGGGTATGAAGCTTCCACAGGACAAAGCACCTCTCCTCCCATCGATGCCAGATAAAGCCATCCTCTGCTACATATGTATCTGGAGCCATGGACCCACTCATGTATACTCTTTGATTGGTAGGTAATTTAGTCTCTGGGACCTCTGAGGGGTCCAGTTAGTTGATACAGTTTTTCTTCACATGGGGTTGCAATCCCCTTCAGCTCCTGTAGTCCTTCTCCTAGCTCTTCCATAGGGGTCCCCAGGCTCAGTCCATTGGTAGGCTGTGAGTATCTGCATCTGTCTTAGTCAGGTGCTGGCAGAGCCTCTCAGTGAACAACCATGCCAGGCTTTTGTCTGCAAGCACTCCTTGGCATCATCAATAGTGTCATTGGTTGTGGTGGCACATGCCAGTAGGATTTGCTAAAGGAGGCAGAGACAGGAAGATCATGAGTTTGAAGCCAGCCTGATAAGTACTTTTTAATAGAGCCATTGTAAAATAATATTTAGTAAGTGAAAGAGACAGGCCCATCAGAACTGGTTATGAAACCAGGGGAGCATTCACTACTCTTCCGGAATCTTCTGCTTAGCAGTTGCACTGCATGTAACCCCAGGATCCAATTTCATGGTTTTGTGTTGTTGGCTTGGTTTTTTGTTTTGTTTTTATTGCCTTTTGTTTTATTTTTATTTTATTTATTTTTTTAGTTTTTTAGACAGTATCTACTTCTGTCAGGTACCCTAGTGCTGGGACTACAAATAGCACCAGCATGCCAGGATCTATAATGTTTTCTTTTTAATTTTTACTTTCTCATACTCCAAAGAAATTAATATGTAAGAAGTCAACAATTGCCAGATATTGTGGTGCACACTTTAGTCCTAGAACTCAGAAAGCAGAGGCAAGCAGATTTACAAAGGTTCCTACAAAGAGTTCCAGAACAACCAGGGCTACACAGAGAAACCCTATCTCAAGCAAGCAAACAAACAAACAAATAAAAAAGAAAAGAAAGAAAAACCAACAGTTAAAATGTATTTATTTGTAGTATTTCTATATGCAACACAAACAAAGAGCATTTAAGACCAATTATAAGCTCAGGCCTTTCTACACATGCCTAGGTTCACAAAACAATTCTGAGACTTCTTATATATGAATATATTTCTAGAACTACAGCCTTGGCTCTGTTCCCTGACTATCTCATAACTTAATAATGCACTTTATTCTATTCTAAGTGTGCCACATGGCTGGTTGACTTCTCAGTTTCCTGCATCTGTCTCCTCCTCAGAGTTCAGGGAGACTCTCTTGCATCTGACTATTTCCCAGAATTTCTCTTTCTTTCTGCTAGAAACCCTGCCTTTTATTTCCTGCCTCAGCTCATTGGCCATAGGTTGTTAATTGACAGATGACACTTCCATACAGTAGAAGAGTTTCTTTCTATAACCAATATTTACATGACCACCCCCTTCTATTGAAAATAGAAAAAAAATCTTTTCATACAATGTATCCTGATTTCAGTTTCCCCCCTTCTACCCCTCTCAGTTCCTCCTTACTTCTCTCCCCTCAAGGTGTACCCATTTTCTGTCTCTTTTAGAATAGACTTCTAAGAGGCAACAAACAAACATAATAAAATAGAATATAAAATGATAAAGCAAAAATCATTTCATCAAAGCTGAACAAGGCAACCCAACAGAAGAAGAAGAGCTCTAAGAGCAGGCATAAGAATCAGGGACACACTTGTTCATGTCCCATAAAATTATTAAGAAAACTATAATATGAATGCAGAGGATTTAGTGCAGATCCATGTGCATGTTGCTTCAGACTTGAAGACATCCTATTTAGAGTTGTATGTTCAAAGGTTTCTCTCTCTCTCTCTCTCTCTCTCTCTCTCTCTCTCTCTCTCTCTCTCTCTCTCTCTCTCATATCTGGCTATGGGTCTCATTTCTTTTTCCTTCTACTGCAGGAGGAATTTCTCAGATGACAACTGAATAAGGCACTGATCTATGTGTATAGTGGAATATCATTAGGAGGCGGCATATTTTTTTCTTTCTTACTTTTTAAAGACTATTACTATTTGGTTCTACCTTGGGTCTCTGAGCTATCCAGTCTCAGTTTCTTGGTCACCCAACAAGGGTTGAGTATTAACTCCAATTTGTTGAGAGGGTATTAAGTAAAATCAGACACTGGTTGGCTACTTCTATAACATCTGTGCCACCGTTATTCTAACATATCTTGCAAGGAAGACAAATTGTAGGCCAAAGGTCTTGTGGTTGAGTTGGTGTTTATGTGTCTTCTTTGGAAGGCTGCAGAGTGTCTTCCCACACCAAATAGACATCAGCCCAACTTCTCCATGCTCGCTGAGTTGTATGGGTGCTGTCCTCCACAATGGGGCCCCTGTGTCACTTTGTAGAGAGCAACCCATTCTCTTATCAACAGCTTGGTTTGTTTGGGGATTCTCAAGGGGATCTCTGAGTCAACAACCCAGTCCTGCTACTGGTGACAAAAGAAGAAAAGTTGGGATTCTGTCTCTCCTATTCCTAGGAGACCTCACTGGAATCACCTTTATATATTTTAGGAAGCTTTCACTGCACTAAATTTACATAGCATTCCTCAAATTCTACTCAATTTCATATGACCTTCCTCGCATTCTCTCAACTTCCCCCCCCCCCCCCCCCCGATCTTTGTATTTCCCTCTTCCAGAGAGATCCTTCTGTCCCCTACTCCCTTCTTTCATATACATCACCTCTCTGGATCTTCAGGTTTGTAGGTTGTTTTTCATTTATTTAATGGCTAATGCCGACATGCATTCCACACTTGTCTTAATGGATCTGGTTACCTCACTCAGGATGAGTTTTTCTTGTTCAATTCATTTGTTCACAAATTTTTTGATGATGTTGTTTTTTAAGTAGCCAAGTAATACTCCACTGTGCAAAAGTACCACATTTTCTTTATCCATTCTTCCACTGAGGGACATCTAGGTTGTTTCCAGTTTCTAGCTACTATGAATAGAGCATGGTTGAGCAACTGTCCTTGTGGTAGGATGAAGTGCCCTTTGGGTATATGCTTGACAGTAGTATTGCTGGTTTGTGAGGTATAAGGATTGGCAGCTTTCTGAGGAAACATAATATTCATTTCCACAGTGGCTGTACAAGTTTGCACACCCATCAGCAAAAGATAAGTGTTCCTCTTATTCCACACCCTCTCCAGCATGCACTGTCACTTGTATTATTGATCTTAGTCACTGACCTGTATAGGATAGAATCTCAAAGTAGTTTTGAGTTGCATTTCCCTGAAGCTAAGGATATTGAACACTTCTTTAAGAGTTTTTCAGCTTCTTGAGATTCCTCTGTTGAGAATTCTCCATTTAGATCTATACCCCCATTTTAAATTGGATTATTTGATCTTTTAAATATTAGTTTGAGTTCTTTGTATATTTTGGATATTAGTCCTCTGTCAGATGTGGAGTTAGTAAAAGTCTTTTCCTATTCTGTAGGTTGCTGCTTTATCTGAATGTATTCTTTGCCTTGCAGAAGCTTTTAAGTTTCATAAGTTCCCTTTTGGTGTCTACACTATTGATGCTCTGTTCTGAAATTTTTTCCTGTGACAATAAGTTTAAAATTACTGCCCACATTCTCTTCTATCATATTTAGTCTGCCTTGCCTTACATTGAGGTCTGTTTTAGTCAGGGTTCTCTAGACTCCCAGAACTTAAGGGTAGTCTCTATATAGTAAGGGAATTTGTTATAATGACTTACAGTCTGTAATCCAACTACCCAACAATGATCAGCTGTGAATGGAAGTCCAAGAATACATGAGTTGCTCAGTCGCCCAAAGCAAGCAGGTGAAGAAGAGTGAGTCTTCCTTCTTCCAATGTCCCTATGTAGGTCTTCAGCAGAAAGTGTGGCCCAAATTAAAAGTGTGTACCATCAGACCTGGATTTGGGACTTGCTTTGTCCTAGATGACCTTGAATTTAGAGATCTCTTTGCCTTAGTCTCCTGGGATTCATAGCCACTATGCCTCAAGGTCTCCATGCCATGACCTAGGTCAGAAACTTGTATCCTCCAACCCTAAGATCTAGATCACAGGTGAACCTTCCAATTCTGCATTGTAGTTTATTCCAGATATAATCAAGTGGACAACTAGGAATAGCCATTACAAGGTCTTTGATCCATTTGGACTTGAGTTTTTCAGGGTAATAAATATGAATCTATTTGCATTCCTCGACATGAAGCCAACCAGTTTGACCACCACCATTTGTTGAAGTCACTTTCTTTTTTCCCACTGTATCCTTATGGCTTCTTTGTCAAATATCAGGTGTCCATGGGTTTGTGGATTTATGCCTAGGTCTTCAATTTGAGTCCATTGGTCAACATTCCTGTTTTTATGCCAAAACATGTGGGTTTTTTTTTAATTACTGTAACTCTGTAGTACAGCTTGAAAGAGGGAATGTGAGACCTCCAACAATTCTTTTATTGTTCAGAATTGTTTCACATATCTTGTTTTGTTTTGTTTTGCTTTATTTTGCTTTGTGTTTTCCACAAGATGTTGATAATTGTTTTCTTTCAAAGTCTGTTTGAAACTTGTGTTGAGATTTTGATGGGACTTATGTTGGATATGTAAATTACTTTTGCTAAAATGGCCATTTTTATTGTGTTAATCCTACCAATTCATGAGCATGGGAGATCTTTACATTTTCTGACATCTTCTTTGATATTTCTTCAAAGACTTCAAGTTTTTAATCATACAAGTCTTTCACTAGCTAAGTTAGAGTTACTTCCAGGATATTTTATATTATTTGAAGCTCTTGTGGAACATGTTGTTTCCCTAATTTCTTTCTTACTCCCTTTTTTATTTGTATAAAGGAGGGCTATTGATTTTTGTCAGTTAAATTTGTATCCAGCTACTTTACAAAAATTATTTTACAGCTGTAGCAGTTCCCCACAGAATTTTTAGTGTCTCTTGTCATAGGCAAATAAGGATACTTTGACTTCTTCCTTCCAAAATTATATACTCTTGATCTTCTTCAGTTGTTTTATTGTTTTAGCTACTGTACTGGCTAGTTTTGTGTCAACTTGACACAAGCTGGAGCTATCACAGAAAAAGGAGCTTCAGTTGTAGAAGTGCCTCCATGAGATGCAGCTGTGGGGCATTTTCTCAATTAGTGATCAAGGGGGAAAGGCCCCTTGTGGGTGGTACCATCTCTGGGTTGGTAGTCTTGGGTTCTATAAGAGAGCAGGGAGGCTGATCAAGCCAGGGGAAGCAAGCCAGTAAAGAACATCCCTCCATGGCTTCTGCATCAGCTCCTGCTTTTTGACCTGCTTGAGTTCCAGTCCTGAATTTCTTTGGTGATGAACAGCAGATGGAAATGTAAGTTGAATAAACCCTTTCCTCCCCAACTTGCTTCTTGGTCATTATGTTTGTGCAGGAATAGAAACCCTGACTAAGACAGCTATCAAAGACTTCAAGTACTATGTTGAATAGATAAGGAGATAGTGGATAACCTTGTCTTATTTCTAATTTGAGTGGGATTGCTTTGAGTTCTTTCTACTTAATTAAATGTTGGTTTAAGTTTGCTGTAAACTGCCATTATTATATTTAGGTATGTCCCTTGTATCTAATCTCTCTAGAAGTTTTTATCATAAAAGGGTGTTAGATTTTGTCAAAGACTTTTCTGCATCTAACGAGATGGTCATTCGGGATTTTGTTTTAGGTTTATTTATATGGTAGATTGCATTGACTGATTTTCATCTATTGATTTATACTTGAATCTCTGTAACGAAGCCAACTTCATCATGGTGGATGATCTTTTCTATCTGTTCTTGGATTTGGTTTCCAAGTATTCTTTTGAGTACTTTTGTATCTATACTCACCAAAGAAATCAGTTTATAAGTCTCTTTCTTTGTTTGGGTCTTTATGTGATTCAGGTATCAAGGTAACTGTGGCCTTATAAGAACTGGGCAATGTTTTTTCTGTTTCTAGGTTGTAGAATAATTTGAGTGGTAGTGGTATTAACTTCCTCCTCCTCTGTGTCCTCTCCCTCTTCCATTTTTTCCTTCTTCTTCTCTTCACTTTCTACTGCACCTTCCCTTTTATCTGCCCAATCATCAGCTCTCCTTTATTTTACAAATTTAGGTGGGAAGCAGCTTTACAGGAAATCACCTGAGTGCTGACTCATTTCTTGTTCAAAACCACTCACAGGAGAACGGAATTAACAACAAATATAATTAGCCCCAGGGCTATCCACAACACCTGATCTTGGATATTTTTGGTTTGGGGGAATTTTAATTCTGTTTCTTTTTCACTACAGGATATAAATCTATTTAAATTGCTTATCTGATTTTGATTTATCTTTTGTAAGTAGTACCTATTATATCCATTTCTTTTAGATTTTACAATTTGATGAAGTACACATCTTTAAAGTATGACTTAATAATTCTTTGATTTTCCTTGGTATCTTTGGTTATGTCTCCATTTTCTGATTTTTGTTAACTTGGATATTCTTTCCTTGCTTTTAGTTAGTTTAGATAAGGATTTGTCTGTCTTGTTAATTTTCTTAAAGAACTATCTCTTTGCTTTACTAATTCTGTATATTGTTCCCTTTGTATTTTAATGATTTCAGCCTTCAGTTTGATATTTTTGCCATCCACTCTTCTTGATCGTGCTTACTTCTTTTGTTCTAGAGCTTTTAGGTACGTTGTCAAGTTGCTAATATGAAATCATTCCAGGGAGAGATTTCTGTAGGAAGTTAAATAAATTTTCTGGTATCTGTTGAGACTTGCTTTTGTCTGAGTATGCAGTCAATTTAGGACAAAGTTCCATGAGGTGAATATGAAAATTAGTCAATATAATTGTGATGGTTTGAATATGCTTGGAGTAAGTGTGGCCTTGTTGGAGTAGGTGTAGCTTTGTTGGAGGAATTGTGTCACTGTGAACGTAGGCTTTAAGACCCTCATCCTAGCTGCCTTAGGAACAAGTGGTGGAACTCTCAGCTCTTCCAGTCTCATGTCTGCTGGATGCTGCCATGCTTCAGTCTTGATGATAATGGACTGAACCTCTGAACCTGTAAGCCAGTCCCAATTAAATGTTGTCCTTATAAGAGTTGCCTTGGTCATGGTATATGATAGCAGTAAAACCCTAACTAAGACAGTAATCCACCATTAAACAAACTGAAAACAAAAATTGACATGATCACTCATTAGATGCAGAAAGGTCCTTGACAAAATTTAACACTTCTCCATAAAAGTCCTAAAAAGATTATGTATACAATGGGTATACTTAAACATAATAAAGACATTTACAGCAAGCAAGTATCAACATCAAATTTTGTGTTTGGGTGAAATGTTTCAAAAATACGTTAGGTCCATTTGGCTTTTAATGTTTTTTAGCTACAGTATTTCTCCGTTTAGATTTGTATGTCTGACCTGACCATTTGTGAGTGTCTCCCTGTATCAGGATGTGACGGTAAATATGTGATTTATACTGTAGTAGTGTTTCTTTTACAAACTTGGGTGCCCTTTTGCTTGGGGATTGATATTAACAATTCAAATGTCATCTTGGTGGATTTTTTTTGGGGGGGGGGATGGTTATGTAGAATCCTTCCCCATCTCTTTTGATTAGTTTTGGTTTCAAGTCAGTATCATTAAATATTAAAATGGTTCCGCCATCTTTCTTCTTCAGTCCATTTGTTGGGAATATCTTTTCCAACCCTTTACCCTAAGGTAATGTTGATCCCTGATGGTGAGCTGTGTTTCACATAAGCAGCAGAAGGATGAATTCTGTTTTTGAATCCATTCTGTTAGTTCGTGGCTTTTTATTAGGGAGTTGAACTCATTAATATTGAGAGATATCAATAATGATTGTTGATTCCTATTATTTTGTTGTTGTTGTTGTTGTTGTTAGTGATGGTGATGGCAGTGGTAGTGGTGATGGTGGTAGTGGTGGTGGTACTGGTGGTGGTGTGTATGTATGTGGGATTCCCATCCTTTAATTTTGCTGGTCTAAGAGTTTCCTGAGTTTTCATGGGTGTAGTTTACCACTTTAGGTTGGAGTTTTCCATCTAACACCTTCTGTAGGGCTGGGTTTATAGATAGATAGTGTTTAAATTTTACTTTATCATGGAATATCTGATTTTCTCCATCTATGGTGATTGAAAGTTTTACTAGGTATAGTAGACTGGGTTAGCATCTGTGGTCTCTGGGAGTTTGTAACATTTCTCTCCAGGTCCTTCTGGCTTTTACAGTCTCCATTAAGACCTTATTGTTCTGCCTTTATATGTTATTTGGCCTTTTTTCCCTGCAGCTTCTAATGTTAGTTCTTTGTTCTGAATGTTTAAGGTTTTGATTATTGTGTACAGACAGGACGTCTTTTTGGTCCAATCTATCTGGTGTTCTGTATGTTTCCTGTATCTTTATAGGCATCTCCTTCTTCTTCTTTTTTTGTTTTTTGTTTGTTTTGTTGTTGTTGTTGTTGTTGTTGTTGTTTTTTCCAGACAGGGTTTCTCTGTATAGCCCTGGCTGTCCTGGAACTCACTTTGTAGACCAGGCTGGCCTCAAACTCAGAAATCTGCCTGCCTCTGCCTCCCATGTGCTGTGATTAAAGGCATGCACCACCACTGCCTGGCTAAACTCCTTTTTCAAGTTGCATTTGGATGTGGTGTTTGTGCCAGCTAATTTTTATGTCAATTTAATACAAACTAGATTCATCTGAGTGAATGGAAACTCAACGGAGAAAATGCCTCCATAAGACCCAGCCANCTGGGATTAAAGGTGTGCGCCACCATTACCCAGCTTAGGCATCTCCTTCTTTAAGTTACACATTTTTTTTTCCTATAATTTTGTTGAAAATACTTCCTGGTCTGTTGAGCTGGGTTTCTTCTCCTTTATCTCTTCGTATTATTCTTAGGTTTGGTCTTTACATAGTGTCCCCAGTTTTCTGGATTTTTGTTTCAGGTATCTTTTTAGATTTAACATTTTCTTTGACAGCTATGTCCATTTCTTCTACTGTATACTCAACACCTGAGATTCTTTCTTTCATCTCCTGTATTCTGTTAGTGAACCTTGCCTCTATGGATCCTGTTTGAATTCCTACATTTTTCATTCCCAGAACTCCATCACTTTGGATTTTCTTTATTGATTCTATTTCCATCTTTCTTTCTTAAACAGTTTTATTTGTTTCCTTCCACTGTTTGTATTCTCCTGGATGTCTTTAAGGAATTTATTCATCTCTTCCAACTGCACTTAACTGAACTGTACTTACTGAACTGCCCTGCTCTCCCAACTCACTCAATACTGCTCTTAAGTAGCCTCGATTTCCTGTCTCGTGATAGTTCACATGATAGTTGCGTGTATCCTATCTCTGACTCATTCTGTCAACTCTGGTTCATCACTTTGCCTCCCACAATTAGATATTATTTTTCAACATGGTGCTTCTTTCTACAAGAAAGGTATTTTGATATTAAAGGTATGTACTAAGGGTGTGTCTGTATTCTATCCAGAGGGATTAAAGGTATATCATTTCAACTGGATCTCACAGACCTAGAAGGTCTTTGGCTATGATGCCTTGCTAGAGCATCTGTGTTGTCTGATTAAAATTCCTCATCAGTTGAGGACTGGAAAAAGGCAACTAGGAGGGGAAGATCTATGGGATCCACAGTAGATGGTAAAAGGGGGACCAGGGAAGGCTGCCACAGGTATTCTGCTACAGAGCTGGGGATGAGTTTAGGGGATTGGAACATGGGAGACAGAGGGAGAAAGAACATAATATCTGCAGGCAGCCTATCTGGCTTTCTGGCAGGCATGGCCTATGGGCTAATAGGGGGTGTCTGCTACAGTTAGGGGCCGGGTTAAAGTGTCTAATATACAGAGGAAGGTTTTCAGGGGATGAACTGTGGGATCTATAGGAGATATAGGGGGTAGGGGGCTGGGGGTTTGACATGGAGGCTGCTACCAGTGTGCTATTACAGTTCTAGGAATAAGACTAGGGGAGGGGGGTGGTTCAGATCTTCAGTTAGCTTACCTGTTTCCCTGGCCTGCTTAGCTGGTGCATTCCTTGTGAATACTGCTGGGGTTGGTGGCTGGGGTAATGGGATGAGTTTGGGAATGGAAAGTGGAGGAAAAGATGTTCTTGATCTGTTGAGACCAGAGTCAGAGTGGAAAGGAAAACTTCAGCAGCTTTTCTGCTACAGAGAAGGAGATGAGATGGAGGATCCTTACTTAACTTTTTCAACAATGATTTTTCAATATCATGATGTTGTTTAACAGACCACACTTTTATTTAGATAATTGTTGAACAAAAGAGCCACAGTCCTGATGCTATAACAAACCTACACTTGAGTTCTTCATGGATCTATCCTTAACTAGAATTACTACTGCTTGAAACAGGAATCACTGACACAATAACAAACTATTTTTGGTATGCTGTATTATATTAAGTTCATTACACATCCAATATTCTTAGCAGTCAAAACTTTCCATCAGTAAGCACTACTGAGGACAAACTGCTGTCACAAGGGGCATATATATATAGGTTCAAGTGCACATTAGTAACATCCAATCTTTTCTGACTGAACACCACAGTGTTTGCACCGTGTCCCCAGATGCTGAAAACATCAAAACCTGAAGAATATGAAACATTTTTAAAGATGCAAATCTGTGTTACAAAATCCTCCCTTCTGGTTGACCTATTGGGCAATTCAAGACTTGCTCTAGCGAGCACCATTCAGCTGGCAACAGAAGTAGGCAGAAACAGCTTTCTATTCTCATCTCTGCCAGGATGGCACAAGACAAGAATTGTAAGCATTAGCTCCAGGGCTCCATTTCCCTTAAAGAAGCAGCTTTTATGTTAAGGGTATTAACAGAGTTTCTGACTTTCCTTTTGTCTTCTGATCACCAAAGGCTATTTTGAAATAATGGGATATATTATATTAATTTGAATTACTCATTAAAAAGAGAGAGAGAGAGAGAGCAGGAAAGCAAATATACTTTTTATAACTTCTCAACTGTAGGAAAACATGGTTTTTCTATTTTACTATTACCATTTTGTCCTAGCTTTATTGTCATTGTCATTTGTGGACAACCTCTTCTCTTGATAAAAGAATCAGATATCATTTAATGAATGTCTTGGCTTCCATGATCCCGTTAAACTGTTGTACAGTGAATAGGAGCAATGCATATGTACAGTCACCTTGGTAGCAACCCCGGGAAGCTATGTGGAAGTCCATTAAAGCTTCTGAATATTAGAAAGTTATAGAATGAAAGGGAATTATTTGCTTTCTCTCTGGAAATTCTATTACTTATTACACATTAAGATTCAAACTTGCTTCTAAATAGTTCTTCTATATCTCATGGCAAGTGACTCACTTGCTTCCTTCCTAAGTTTTTATTTTTCTGGGCTAATTATTTTCAGTGTAGCAGTGTTTGAATTAAAACATGTGTAGATAGCTTCGTGCTTTAGTATGCTTCTTTACAGCAGTTTCACATTCCACAGTTCTGTCTGCAGTGAGGGCCCAGAAACTAAATGATATTCCAAAACCACTCTAACCATTGTGTGGGGCATTGGGCTATACATAGACAGGCTGGTTTCCAGTCGAGCTGAGATGCTGAACCCTGGAACCCGGTGGTCGTAATTTATCTACATGTGACAGAAGGAGTTCTCTCATGTCTCTTGGAACTCTGGCTCCTGTCTAAGTTACCACCCCTCACAGCCCCCACAAGAGAAGCATGACTAGAAGTCATGTAGGCAATGTCCCAAGCTTTTGACCTTTAGGCTAAACTCCTCCCCAGTTACCTAGCAACAGAAAAGATAGCAGCTCACTTTAAAAGGTGCTATTCGGCCCCTCCTTGCTCTCTCACTCCTCTCACTCCTCTTACATCTCTCATTCCGATGTTCTCTTACCTCTCACTTCTCTCACTCCTCTCTCCTCTCTCTTTGTCTTCCCCTCTCCTCTCCTCTCCTCTCCTCTCCTCTCCTCTTCTCTCCTCTCGTCTCCTCCTCTCTTTCTCTCTAGCCTTCCCCCTCCTCTCTCTTTCTGCCTTCTCTCTTCCTCCCTGCCTTTCTATAATAAAGCTCTAAAATCATAGACAGTCTCTGCTCATCAAGGCCCACTGCGCTTGGAGGATCAGATAGGCTTTCTCCTAATGAGCCATTTCCAATCTCCTTATGGAAGGCCTTCCTGTGCTCCAGCCAAGGCCCGCTGCACTCAGACCTCTCCTCCCTCTCTCCCATAACCCTGGGCTACAGAGTGTGGCCCTGGGGCCCAGGTTGGGCTGCCCCTTGTTCAACCCCCACCCCCGTCAAGTGGGTCAGAGGCTTGGATGCCCACCCAGGGCTGAGTGGAAAGCTTCTGGCAGCCCTCCCATGTCTGCCTGTCCAGAGCATAGGTGGAGCTCTGGCGGGGCATGGGTCCTTTCTTCCCCCTCCTTCCCCTAGGCCCCTTATTAATTCCCACATCATTATAGAGTGTATAACCAATGGGACTTTCTGTACAGGGACAGTGGATCTCAACTAATGTAGATTAACTTTGGACCAACTTCTTCAGCGGCTCTATTCGGTGACAGTGCCATGTTGAGTATAGTGGGTAATAACCATGATTTTGATTATACATTGTTTATCCTCCTCAATGCTAACTTTTCATCCTTAAATTATTATTTTTCCATGTTATAGTGGACATTATATCATACAGTAGAAAAAATAGCTCACTGTAAATCAGGCTTTGAGCTCACTGTTATAACAACCCTCTTGAATTAATACAGGAGTCACCAAACTCTACTTTATGACAGTTGTCATGGTTAAATTTATTATTTTTTTTCTGGATAAAATTTAAGTTTACCTACCTGGACTTAATAAACTATTAATATGTCAATATAAGCTTATATCTGTTCAATCAGTAACTATTACTGATTAAAAAACATAAATGGTTGCAGTTTTGTTAGTTCCTTTAATACCGTGAATTCTTAGATGAAGTTTATGACTGTTCTTTTAAGTTCTATATCCCAAGTTCTATCAATGTGATTCTTACTGGAAAACATTTCTATAGAATTGGTAGCTATGGGAGGAGACATACTGTCATGTGGTTGGTAAGTTCTTGGATGGGATTTCTCCATGTGGGTTCTTTCAGGGTTGTGTGTCTGATGTATGATTCTAAGATGCCTCTGTTGGGTAGAAAATTGGTTTTGGTTTTGTTGTTTTCTGAGCTTTGCTGATTTCAGGTCAGGTAGGAGGAGTTGGTTGGTCAAACATTCAGATTCTCAATGTAGATTTGGGATTGGAGGACTCAGGAGTCATCTCACTTAGTAACAAACCAGAGAATATACAAAGGAGACAAATGGGTGGATGTGCTTGAGCTAGTGTGTAGGCTGTGCTACCTGGCATGCTATGACTATATCAGAGCCCTCGGGTATTGAACAGGTTGTGTAGCAGGAGTTGGAGATAGTATAGGCAGGCAAGGTTCCAGGAACTCATTGTGCTGGATCCATTCTCATATCTCAGTCCCAAGCTAGACTTGCAAATTCAGTATGGTACAGGCTGGCTGGTGTTTAGAGTACTCACCAACATGATTCAGCACACAGAAAATGCAGGTGGGGCCAAGCCTGTGGTTTAGGAACTGTGAAGGTAGAACAGATCGTACTGGGTCTGTGTATAGGTTGAACAATTAGGTCCATTCCTGGACCTTAGAAAATAAGCAGGAGGAATGAATCAGGCTGAGCCAGCGCACAGGATGTACTCCCAGAGTAGGTCTGGAAATAGGGGAGAGTGCAGGTGAGCCAGGGATCAGAGTTCACCAGATTACACCTTGGCAAAGAATGAGGATCTGGGCAAAGGCCTGCGTCTGCATGTAGGCTGAAGACGGGCAGGCTCACCATCTGGGTTGACGTAGAGGATCCCAACCTGAGCACTGTAGGGTCAAACCACAGCGATGACAATCAAGTCACAAAAAGCCAAACAACATATGTCATTCCAAGCCATCCCATGCTACATTTTAGTCAAATGGGTCAAAAAGAAATTAACAGCAACATCAAAGTATTACTCTTCGGAAGGAGATAGAGGAAGGAGATAATAATAATAGAAAAAGAGACTAAAGACTTTTTTTTTTTGGTACAGATTCTTAAATACAGAATACATCTGTCCATCACAATACGACAGTAGGTTAGATCCGGGGTCCAGTCACTGGCACAAAAACCTAGGAATGTTCAAGATGGCTACACACAGGAGCAAAAATGCTTGCATATAACTGTACACACTCATATATTCTAAAATAATTTCTGTATTACATATGATATTGAGTACAATATAATGCTGTGCAAACTGATTTCCTATTGTATGATCAAGAGAAGACTAGCAGAGGGAATGAATGTCTGTATATATTCAGAAAGACTTTTTTTTAAAAAAAAAATAAGTATTTCTATCTCTCTTTTTTAAATGAAATAGAAACTTTTTTCCTTAAAATGTGTCTTGAATACAGCTTCCTTTCCCTCTACTCCTTCCAGTTCCCCTCAGTCACCCAATCCAAGCAAGTGACCCTGAATAGTCCAAGCCATTTTTTTTTAAGATTTATTTATTTATTATATGTAAGTACACTGTAGCTGTCTTCAGACACTCCAGAAGATGGTGCCAGATCTTGTTAGAGATGGTTATGAGCCACCATGTGGTTGCTGGGATTTGAACTCCGGACCTTCGGAAGAGCAGTCGGGTGCTCTTACCCACTGAGCCATCTCACCAGTCCAAGGGTTTATCTATCTTGTTGATTTTCTCAAAGAACC
>NC_034599.1:86164984-86178720 GCF_900095145.1 Mus pahari
TATGAGCCACCATGTGGTTGCTGGGATTTGAACTCCGGACCTTCGGAAGAGCAGTCGGGTGCTCTTACCCACTGAGCCATCTCACCAGCCCCCAAGCCATTTTTATTTATACAATCACCAGTCTGCTCGCTTGAACACTGTTATTATTAATTTTTATTTAATCATAATATCAGCATTAGAGAAGCCCCATATGTTTCCCAATAGCTTCCTATCCTCCTTCCCCCTCCCACTGGATCAATCACACACACCCCCAACCTGATTTTGCACTACAAAGCACAATTTCAACAGGCCAAAAAATAAATGTCCAGCCAGGTAGGTCCTGTGGACGTGAGCACATAACTTAGCTGGCAGCAAACGCAGTTGCGCACTTGTGCAAGGTGAGAGACAGATTAACCATTTGTGGGTATAAGTCCATCCCTTTCTATCTTTGAGATAACAATTTTAAGTCCGTTTCTGCCCCTCCCCCCACCCCCTGCCACCAAATACCACCTCTCTGTCATAATACTTTTTTAATTGCAGACAGAGATACGCACCCTGTGCCAAGCAACCTTTCCCGACAGGCACCCTCGATTTCTGATAGCATCTTCCCAAGAAAAAAATTTTAAGTCTCTGTTCACCAGACACAGCTTCCCCAGAACAGTTACGTAAGCGGGACTCATTGCTCTCCACTAATGTTATAGGCTTACTCTGGGCGACTATAGCTGTTTCTCTAGGGATTATGATTACACGCGAGTCCCCCAAATACTCAGGATTAATGGTCAACACAGGTAGAGGAAAGAGAGGAGGGCTTTACATATTGAGAGTTTGGAGGAAATTATTAAATCATCCACGGGGCTTTCAGCCTACAGTGGTCCTGGCCTTGCCCGTGATGGGCAAAGCGAAACTAAATGTCACTGTCAGCATACACAGCATAGACGGAGCTATAGCACATGTGATCTAGGTACTAGGCATGGAGACCACCAAAATTCACGCACAGTTCCATACTAAGTGGGAAGAGGTTTCCTTGGGCCTTTCCTTTTAGAGTCTCGTCAGTGGAGCACTCCTACAGTGTTCCCTGCAGTCACCTGCCACTTCCCAACAGCCTAGTGTGCCAAGGCTGTTTTAATCCTTCAAGTGTCAGCAATGAAGTTGTCCTCTGTAGTCATTTCCCCTTTAATAAATGAAGAGTTTCTTTGACATTGAAGGACTGACATTATTAGGCCAATATGACATAATTGTTCAAAAACTCTTTTAAGATCAAAACAATTGGTTTTTAAATCCCCATATGTCTGTTTTTTCTAAACTATAATAAAATTATTTCATTATAGTCTAAGTCATATTTATTATTAAGGCAATGAATCAAATTTTAACTACAAAGAACAATTATTCTCTTACTATATTTTTAGCTTGAAAAATTCATAGTTTGATGGCTTGGTGGCTTCTGTGATAACATCTTCTTTTCTAAGCAAGATGCTCTGTTTTAAGTGGGCATCCTTACTTTACCTCATTCATTCATTTTGTTAACAATTCAGGGCCATTATATGCCACCTCTCTGTGTGGCTTCACCCAAACATCTTCCAGGATAACGGAGGAACCAGGACACACTTGGAGGAACCTAGAAGGATATTCTTCCCAGTAGAGCTGCTGGTGTCTCCAATAGGTGTGGTCCACCCGATCTACACTAATTGTCAGAAGCCCCAAGCCTCTTTTATATACCCAAGAAAGCATATTCATTTAATAAGGAATTAGATCACACATAAATTCTATCTTTCATAACCAATCCTCCTATATTTAGGAGTAGTAGAGAAGTACAGAAGAAAGGCAAAGAGAAAAGAAGAGAGAAAGGAGGGGAAAAGAGAAGAGGGGCCTCTTGAAGAATGAATATGTTTGTATAAGAGTATGTAGTTACTATGTATATGGGTCTGTGTTTAAATAAATGATGCTATAGTATATGAACTCAAGAAATCAGTCTCAATAAATTAGTATATCATACTTATGACTCAAGGAAAGCTTATGGCACTAGTGTAGATTTAGGAGTTAGTCTGCTTCAGATCTTGGTCCCATTGCCAGTGTGGCCACATTACTTTACTCTCTCAAGTCACACTGTCCTTATTCCTTGCCATGCTTCACCACTGCTACATCCCAGATAGTCTGTTGTAAGAATTCTTGTCTACTCTCTCCTCATAAGATTCCAGGGGCAAATCAGGGTATAATTCCACCATAGGGACTAAACGAGTTTATCGGACTTACTTATAGGGCATGGGTGAGGGAGATCACACTGCAAAGTCTCACCCCAGGTGGATGATGGTCTCCTCACAACAACATAGATGGAACCCAGCTAACCTCCCTTGGCTTTTTTCCCCAGTATCTCCTGAGAGCAGCGAACAGCTTGTAAAAACTGGTCTATATACAAATGTCTGGGAGGAGTAATTGGAACCTCAGGAGAGTCTAGTGATCCTCCCCAACTCCTTCTAGTGAGAGGGTGTCAATGGTAAACAGCCTCATAGTGTTGATCTTCCATAGCCAGGCACAGCTAATCCACTGAAAATGGAGGCTGTTTTGCTCAGAGAAATGTGGTCTACAATATACCCTGTATTTATAAGAGTGATTTATGCTTAATTTTTTATGTTCATATGAATAAAACTATTATATATGTTTTAATATTTTTTATAGCATGTGAGTATATACGTATAGATGCTACATAAATGCATACTGCACACATTTTCTATTATCTTATTTATTAGCATGTGAGTGTATATGTACAGATGCATATGTGGCATGTACCACAATATACACATGGGGGTTAAAAAACAACTTTCCGGAGTCCATTCTCTTCCTTCTTACATGTTTGTGGGGATTAAACTCATCATCAGTTTTCACCAAATGGTTTCAGTATTTTATAACCACTGACCCATTTCACCAACCCTGTGTATATACTGGTCATGCACGCTACTTTCAAAAAGTATCTTAGACTGAATACCCTAAAAACAGCAACAATTTATGACTCCCAGCTTTGGAGGCAAGAAAATCCAAGTTCATGGTACAAGAACAAATCCATCAACATTACCTCCCTCCAAACTCATCTTGGTGATCCCTACACTACCACCCTTCCAACCTCATGTCTTCTATATAGGGGACATGTTATGTTCTTAATCCCCCAAGTCTAATTAATGCTGCCATTTGTTTGTGGGTGTGGGATTATTCACAAGGAAATGCACAACCTACCACCAGCCATGTCCCAAAAGAAAGTGACTCTTATTCCCTTAACAACCACTCACCATAAGTAGCTAGTCTGCCAATGGTGGTACTCAGGAAACCTTCTATAACTCATGTTGGAATTTAGATTGACTTGAGATTGTACAGGTCTGGCGCAGGTAACCACAGCTGCTGTAAGTTATATCAGCAACCATGTCCTCTCTAGAAATCAACATCTCACTGGTCTCATCTTCATCCACCAGCTCGTACTTCCCTTTCACCTATTCTTCTGAAATTGTCCATGAACAAAAGAGAAAAGAGAAAGACCCACATCCCAATACCTCAATCAAGGGCATAGCTGCAACCACTCTTTTCCCACTAAGCCTCATTCCCTACAAGTTCCATTACTGCCCAATAGTACCAGGGCTAGAGAACAAGTATTTACTCTCATCCTCATGCATGGTGAGATTTGGAGGGACAAAGAAAGGTTAGCAGCACATTTTAGAGACTATGATGCACACAGGAAGTAGAAGGCAGCAGATGAAAGAGCTGGATTGAGATTTGAAGTCATGTCTCTTGCAAGGGAGACAGATTTTGGGATTTGAGAAATTATAAAGATGAAGAAGTTTGGTGTCTTCTTCAAGCACGTAGTAGACCTGCCTTACCAAAGTATGTACAAAGGTGCCCAGAAGTTAATGATCACCCTATGACCACCTGATGACTAACTCTCTTCAGAGGCATAAGACAGAAGTCAAAATCTTTATTACCCACAATATCTTGTAGACAATAAAATTTTGCAATGCATCTTAAAAAAGAGGAACTTATGACTCCTTGCCAAAGATCAATGTGAGCCCACAAAAACAGAGAAAACAATATTGGAATATAGCAGAAAACAAATGGTAAAATGATGCTCAAGAATTCAAAAAAATGATGGTTGTAATTAATTAGTGGTTATGAAATTTCATCAAGAGACATGAAAGTTTCAAGAAGTAATCTTGACACTATATAAATTCAGGATTTGCCATAGTCTTCCCAGCACATTAAAGTTTATATAATTTAACAGAAAAAATGTAAACAGAGACTTGTTAGGCAGTCAGTGAGTCTAACACACATTTAATTGAATTGACAGTAGGAAAAGAAAGAAAATGTTCGAAGGACTAGGTTAAAGAAAAAAATAGTTAATAGGTTTCAAACTTAGTTGAATGACACCAAGTCAGTTATGGAGCTCAAAAAAAAAAAAAAAAAAAAAAACACAGACAGTATGAATACAAAGAAATCACACCTTTAGTATGACTAGATTCACAAAGGTAAATATTGAAATGTTAATATTAGAACCGTGGCTATGAGTTCCAACGTATAAATGGAAGTTAAAAAAAAAAAAAGTTGAGGAATAAAGAAAAACATGTTTACACAAATTCATTTTAAGAAGCCAGCATTACCCTGGCAACAAAAACTGGTTTAGAATGTAGAACAGGAAAAAAAAAAGATCAACTGCCCTCATAAACATGGACACAAGTATTTTCAAACATACATGCAAACCAAATTCAGGAGCATATTAAGAACACCAAGAGCCATGAATTAGATGTCTTCATCTCATGGTAGGATTGATACATCATCTCAAGTAAATTTCTGTATTCTACACATAAAAAGACTTGAGGACAGAAATGAAGATTATCTCAATAGGTGTAAAAATGCTCTTTGACACACTTCAACATCCTTTCATGCTAAAACACCTTGGAAAAGTTAGAGGATGGCTCAAGGTAATAAAGGCTATATATGAAAAAACAAGTGCCAACAATATACTAAATAGGAGAAAGATTAAAAATTCTCTCTCTTATTACTCTTAGTCAGTATAGTGCTCTACATCTTATTCAACAATAAGACAAGAAGAAGGAACAAATGGGATGAAGTAGAAAAGGAAAAAGTCAACGTATCCTTTTTGAAGATAAAATGCCCTTGTGCCTAAAAGACACAAATGTTTTATAAAACACTTTTTGGTGATTAGATTTAATGGTCAAGGCAACCAAAGAATTACTTGGAAAGAAAGCCTTAATAAAGAATTTTCCAGAACAAGTAGGCCTTGGGAAAACCTGTATCTGTTGATTCTTAATTGATCTAAGAAGACTTGGCTCATTTTGAGTAGTACCTGTTCCTAGGGTCCTGAATAATAAAAGAGGAGAAGGTTGAGAGCAAACAAGCAAGCATCCATGCCTTTAATCTCTTCTTGCTCTAGCCTGTGATGTGATGCTTCCTGCCTGGACTTCCCTACATTAATTGACAATATAATTGGAATTATAAGTCTAATAGACTCTTCTTTAAGTTGCTTTTCACTAGGCGATTTCATCAAAGCAATAGAAATTAAAATAGAACAGTCTTAGACTTGATAAACTGCTTCGGCAGAGTAGTAGATTACAAAGTCAATACCTAGAAGTCAGATCTCTCTTTGTAAAAATAAGGTGGAAATCTCATTCACAGTAGTTTAAAAATGTTTTTAAAATACACAAAAGAAAGGGGAAGAAAAACCTTGCTAATAAAACTTTAAAGCACAAGAGAAAGAAGTTGAAGAATATACCAGAAAATAGAATGATATCTCACTGGCAGAATTAATACTGTGAAAATGGCTATGTTACAGAAATAAGAGTACAAAGTCAACATAATCCCCTCCAAAATTTCAATGAATTTTTCACAGGACAACAACAGAAAATTCCAAATTCATATTGGAAACACAAAAGACTCCAATAACCAGAGCAATTCTGAGCAGAAAGATCTCTGCTGGAGTACCATAATATCTGATCTCAAATTCTGTAAGAATTACAACAATAAAAATAGCATGGTACCCGTCACCAAACAGACACAGGGGAGAGGAACAACCCACAAACAGGCCCAAAGAGTTATTGTAACTTTTTTGTTTGTTTGTTTTGTTTTGTTTTGTTTTTGTTTTTCGAGACAGGGTTTCTCTGTATAGCTCTGGCTGTCCTGGAACTCACTTTTGTAGACCAGGCTGGCCCCGAACTCAGAATCCTCTGCCTCTCAAGTGCTGGGATTAAAGGCGTGCGCCACCACGCCCAGCTGTGTAACTTTTTTTTCTTTACAAAATTGCTAAAAACTTAGATTGAGGGAAGGGCTCCTTAGTAAATGGTGCTTGGATAACTAGATCCATGCATCTCACCTGTACAAAAATCAATTCAAAACAAGTGAACAGCCTTAATGTAAGGCTTTACCTTAAGATGGATAGAATAACATATAGATAAGTTGTGACTTAATGTCAAACACAGGCACAGACTTCCCGGAAAAAAGGTGAGTATCACAGGAAACAAGCCTCTGCTATGACAAAAAGGATTATGTGATTCTAGGGGCCTCTGCATAGCCAAGGAAGCAATCATGTACAGCCTACAGACTGAGAAAAATACTTGCCAACTATATATCAGACCAAGGGCTAGAATTTAATTGATATAAAATAACTGCAGACAAAAAATTATTTTATCAATGAACGGGGTAATGAATGGAAAAATATAAATGCAGAATGAATATTTGAAGAAATGTTCAACATCTTTAGCCATCAGAGAAATGCAAATTAAAATGAATTTAAAATTTCTACTTGCCCCAGTCAGAATGCCTAACACCAATAAGTCCATGTTGGTAAAGATGTGAGGAAGTGAGACCCTTATGCAAGGTTGGTCATTTTGTAAATGTTTTGTAACCATTATGAAAACCATTATGGTAGCTCCCCCTAAAAGCTAAACTATCATATGAGCCAGCTACTCCACTCCTAGCTATACACCCATAGAATTATACTTGTGAACTACAGTTACTTGCACATCTGTAGTATTGCTTCACTTTCTACAATAGATAGAAATAAATTAAAAAAAAAAAACCCAGAGCTTAGATGTTCACCAAAAGATGAATGGATACCAAAAATGTAATACATATGCAACATGAGATTTTATTCAGCCACAAAACCTAAATTAGGAGATTTGTAGGAAAAAAGGATAAAACTGGGTATCATTCTGTTTAATGAAGTAAGCAAGATTACAAAGGAGAAATATCACACCAAGTCCCCAATTGTTGAAGATACTGTGACGTTTGGACAGGAAACAAGGAAGATCTGAGCGGATTCTAACCCAAAAGCCTCCTTCCTGAGGACTAGTTAACATAGTACCAGATGTCAAGGACTCTCTCCCAAGGAAGCAACCAATAGTCCTACCCAGCTATGATTCCTCTGAACCACAACAGTGGCCAGTAACACTAAGGTTACATTAGTGGTGCACACACTTTGTTGATAACCATCATCTCTGTTGGATGTAAGGTCTACTCATCAACAGGGACCCTGGTAATGGTAACCTAGCCAACTCCCTGTAGCTAGTGAAGTCAGGGATCTTTGAAAGCAAATCGTCAACTACCGCTTTTACTATAATAGAAGACTATCTGTTTACATTCTAAATATTTATCCTTATATTCACAGGTAAGTAAGTATAGACCTTACCACATGTGAAATTTTAGATTTAGATGTAGCTCTAGCTCATCCTCCCTCCTTGTCCTCCTCTTCTTCCTCTTCCCTCTCTCTCCCCCTCCCTCCCTCCCTCCATCTATCCATTCTTCCTCCTTACCTCTCCTCTTCCCCTCCCTCTTACCTCCCTCCCTGCTCCAGTGTATCACGGGAGGAGTAAGGGGGGGGTCCATGCGATGGTTAGTGCCATTATTTTATTAGAATTTAGAACTACATAGGAGAAAATCCTCTGGGTTTTGAAGGATTGTAGCCTTGAACTGTGAACCAGAGTAAGTCTTTTCTCCTTTAGCTAGCTTTTGCCAGAATACTTTATCGTAGCAACAGGAAAAGAAACTCATAGGAAGAGAGGTGAATAGAATATAAATGGAATAGAACATAAAGCCAGGAAGGGGCTGAGAGTGGGGTGGCTCTTGAGGACCACAAGAAGAGAGAAGGCAGAGGGAATAGGGGGTGAGGAAAAGGCATGGGAGAGGGTAATGGGAAGAAGCTGGGATAACAACAAAGTGTATTGACATATATGTAAGAAGATACCATCATGTAACCCATTACTTTGTGTAAGTATCCGTTTTAAAAGTCAACATAATATACAGAATAAAATATGCTAAGATTCTAGAAAGACTGTGGAATCATCTCAAAGTTTGTGCCAGAAAAGAAAAACAGACTTAGAGGCTCAAGAGAACTGAAAAATACGGATATAAGCAAGCGAGCAAGCAAAACCAGTCAAATCAAGAAATCACACACATGGGACACTATAAATGATGCCTTATATTTTTTTTCTCTAAGTTTTGTCAAAACCCAGTTGACGAATGGCTGACCCAAACGTCATATTCTGTATAGTTTTACAACTTGTGCATTTGTGAACATTACAGTAAAAACAGGGGATTAAAGAAATGGAACCAAGGGAAACTTTAATTTTACTGAACTGCTCCAATCCTGACATGAAGACTGTTGTAAACACAGCACAAAATACCACCCCTCCCCAAGAATTTCAAAGAGACAGAGGCACATTTCAGTAGGGATTCATAAAGAAAGTGTGCATCAGCCCCCACCCTCAAGTCCCCAGGAGTTCTGGCTGGATTCTGGAAATGCAAAGCCCTTGAATTCTGCTGTGGCTCACAGCTCCTGAGTGCCTATGTGGTTGCTCTTGATTTGTCTTCCAGGCAGTGCTTCACAGACATGTTTTGATCTTGAATGTTTTTGGTACCTCTCACGAGGCCAGTAGAGATATTCCTACTCACAATCTCAATTTCTTGGTCCGTCTAGCAAACTCAAAACGTTACATCTCGCTGACTTTGACGTCAGTTTGTTTGTTTCATGCCTTCAATAAAATGCCGTATTTCTTCATTTGAGAAGTATTCTTGGCAGATATTACCAACCAGACCATTATTAATTGTTAAATCTATTCTGACAAATCACGTGCAAAGGAAAATGGAAAATTCCAGAACTCCACTCCCAAGTGACTGCTTCCCCCCCCCCCCCCCCAGCATGTAAACTCCTCTCAGAGTGCAGCCTGCAAGGCCAAGTTCTCATCAACTTCTTCAGGCAGGTCAGGCTGTGTCCAGTTGTGGTTCTGAGTGAGGTCAAAGGACATTTGGGTTCGTCCACTTCCTTCAGCTTCCTGTGCAGGACTGAACCATTTTAGTTTGATACCTGTGCAGGACTGAACCATTTTAGTTTGATAAAAGTATGTGTGCCTGACAGCAGCGATTAACCAAGTAATCAAAGTCCTCTTTAGAGAGTCAGAAATCTTGAGCAGGCCTGTTTCTACCCCCACCCGCACCCCAGTCCCAGTCCCTCTCCCTCCCAGATCAAACTGTCTCCTCCAGGGATGGGAATGAGAGCTGAGCATTGAGGCTGGGAGATCAGAGAACAGCTGCTCCCCACCCAGCAGAGGAGCGGTTCGGAGCTCAACCCTGCGGGCTTCGCTGGCGCCCACAACTTGTTTACCCTGTACTTGGCTGGGGTTCAGGACGTCAGCGCCCCACCCTGCAGGAAGCCCTCCCAGAAGGCTCGCCCCGCTGCCCGGCGTGCGTCGTCCCAGCTCCTCGGTGCCTCCCGTCTTCCCTGGAGCAGGACAGCAAGCTCAGCCAGAGACGCCTGCAGCTGCGGGCGGTGAGAGGGGCCAGCGGGCAGTGGACCCTGGGAGATCAGGGGGATGCGGGATGGAGGGCCCGCGGGCTCCGTGACAGTGGAGGAGGCGGGGCAGCGCCCAAGGCTGCAGCTCAGCCGCAGGTGGTTGCGCAACTTTCGCTTTGTGGAGCGGGGCGGGGTTTCTTGTGTTGGGGTCCGCTTGGTATCCGCAGGTCTTGATAGGACAATGGGGTGCGGGGTGAATGCTCTATGGGAGCGTCATTCGGCCCTGGTCACATGAACTTTCGAGGGTGCAGGCCCTTCCCGGGAGACCCTCTCCACATGTTTCCCTCTTGCACCAGTGGGGCCGGTTCCCTCCTTGCAGCTTTGTGGGTCTCTCCTCAGGCTGTGGGCATAGATGGTGGGCATAGATGTTTTTAGATAACTTTGCAAGGTTTTGTGGGCAGGGACTAAAAGATAAGAGACAAGTTTTTTTTTCCCCCCGTTATTTTACAGAGTACAATATTAGCCTTTGGGGACTTAGAATTTTATATCTTTTATTGTGTGGATGTATACACTTTTAAGGACCGCAGTATGTTTGGGGGTTTATTTTGTCTAGAGTATTTTAAGTGGAACCGGCAAGAGTAACAAGGACATTATGAAGACATGATGCAGTGAGGTGATTCCCAAGATACTTCAGGGATACAGAAGGCTACCGCAGGAGTAAACGCACGACCTCCACCTTCTAGCCCCTTGTTATGGGAAATAAGGAAGCAAGGCATTGTGTTACCCTTAAAGTGGCCACACTGTCACATTGTATGGCCCAGTGACATCACCAGAACAGAGGACGCAAAGATGTCACATTATGCATGATCAAAGAACATAGGGACAATAACAAAGTTAATGAACATTCCAGTTGCACCGCACTTTGTAAGTCGTTTGAGGCGCAACTACAGGAAAGAACAGTGAAAAGACACTTTAGGATAAATAACAACAACAACAAAAAAATGATAAATCCACTTAAACTATGGATTGTGGATAAAAATATGAATATGAAACTCCGGGTATTAAAATTATGCTAAACAGGAGAGCCCAATAAAATGTATTTTCTTAGGTGAAAATATCATGCCCCTTAAATAATACATAATTAAACAGAATCCTAACTCATTCATAGTTTTAAACTGGCTGTTTAGCTAGCTTATTTGAAAGAATTGCCACACTGCAATTTAAATAAAATATATGGCAGCTTGTTTTATATAAAAAAGGGTATTCTAAAGAATGAACAGACAATAGCATGCTCCCAGTCATTACAATAAAACTGAAGAAAGAGATTTAAAGATAAAGTAAAAATGGATATTTAATAAATACACATTTTAAGTAAGTGGAAGGAGACTGGCGGATAACATTTAAATTGATCATGCTTGGACCACTCAGCCTTTATTTGGGTAAACGAATAATAAAACTGTTATTATAGTTAATATAAAATGTAGTCAGGATGGATAATTTGACTCCAGATGCATAAAACACAAAGGTTTGTGAACATGAGAAATGGGAAACATCATGCAAAACCTGGACCCATTAGGAAGTTATTTGTGAGCATAAGTACATAAAAATCAGATATGAATGAGGGACACTGTTCTTAGAAAAAAGAAAGATAATTTAACCACAGCTTGAACTGGTGATTATCGTAGCGCAGTTGAAAAGAAACTCAAGGAAATGATTCCCAGACACAAGGATAATCAGAATAAGTTAGGCAATTAAAATACAATGCTAACTTTTACTAGACCTGATGTTGAACATCTAATCATTTTTTTGTTGCTGACACAGCAAGAGAAATGTTCACGTGTAAACTTCAAGGAGAAATATGAGTTGGCAAAACATATCATAAAGAAAGAGCTGTGGATAGTTGCATTCATTATTTTTCTTTTGTAATTTGTTCTGTAACAATACACGCCCAAAAGAAAATTGAAATCTCTATCAAAAGTCTTCCTTAAAGATGCTCATGGTAGCATTCTCTGTAATGGAGCAAGCTTTGAAACTGTTTGAAAATCATCTGCTAGGATTTAGTTGTTTAATTTGATGCATCAGGAGATAGAAGATACATACTCCTAAACTTTGGGAAGGGGTAAATGTTCTAACACGTGAGTATGGCAAAGTGCTAGTTAAAACACTAACAGGAACTACAGGCACACTACAGTGCATGCACACAGTTACAACATGTATGTTTGTATGTATGTATGTATGCATGCATGTATGTATGTATGTATATATGCTGCAGCCTTTGAGACATTCAGAAGACAGAATAAATTATTGTTACTTTGAGTGTTTATATATTCTTGCATATTTCTATGTGCATGTTTATAAAGAAACTGTTATAATAAAAACAGTAAAGTTACAGAGTATTCATGGTTTGTAATCCATGTATATATTTCCTTTACAGATAGAGTAGATGTCAGTTACTATAGGAAAAATGTATTATCTTTCCTGAAGATTTTCCTCTTATTTTACTCTTTTAAAGATCCCTTGGAGATACACTCCTGAAAAACTCCAGTTTATTCTTCATGAATACCCATGGTTATGATGTTTATTATTGAGACAAAAGCACAAAATTTTCTGCACTGTCATATTCATTAACTTTGCTAAAAGAAGAAAATATAGGTGAGTTCATACTCCTATATTTCACCAACATTATGCTAAAACCCACTTTAATAATACATATTCTTCTGGATTAAAACATGTATTGAGAAAAACAGAAACTAAACCATTGAATAAGAAAAGCAAATCTTTGGGAATAAATCTTAACATAAAATAAACTTTTAATGCTCTTCATATAAATGACAAAGAAAAGAAAACTAATAAACAGAAAATAAGCAGATGACAAGTGGGACATTTCCAGCAGTGGAGATGTAAATATCTTCCAGATGAAATTACAGCTACTCACCCTCATCCACTACAAGACATTTGAGAAATCAAGCCAAATGTTCTTTTCCTGCAAGATGGACAATAACAAACACTGTGAGGACCTAATGTATTGTCCATTATTTTTTGTCCAGTGTGTGAACTGATTTACATTCTTTAGATAGGTATTTAACAATATTTAAAATGCACAAATATGATACCTGCTGGCTTTACTGAAAATGTTGATGTACATACTTATCTACATAAGTGTTTCCAAATTGTTTGTGATATCATAAATTATGGAATAATTTAAAATTTCACTGTAAAACAGCCAAGCCAGTCAGTTGAATATATTCAATTATTAAATGAGAATAGACATTTTAATAAGATAAGATATGAAAGGCTCCACTCTGTACTGAAAAGACACACACATGCATGCACACACACGCACACACAATAGTACATGCACAAAAACTACACAGAAGTATATATAGCTGTGATACAGAAAGTACAATATACAGATGGGGTCATATAATTCTTTTTATGTAACTGCTTAACTGCTTGAGTAAATAATTCACTTTCCACTTTCAGACAATGATGTTTTAAGAATTCTTTTTAATAAGTATATCTTTTCAAGCTTATCTAAAGTAAGGTGCAAGCCTTCTGTTTATCTAGTGAGAAGAAGGCACAGTCCTGACTTGATAACATTCTTGATAATGCAATAGGCTTGGTGATGGTCTATATAAATGTAGCCAGAATATTTTTGTATACTGTATAGTAAAAACATTTAGTTTTTGATAGCTAAAATAAAAAGAGCAAATCACCATTTTAAACAGTCCGGACAGGCATGTTAATTGTCTCTGGATTTGCTTCCATTTTAATCCATCCTGCATTTTGGAATGTAGTCCCCCATGCAACCCACAAGACCTTAAGGAAATCGTCTACTGCATAGTTCTTTGGAAGGATTCATGGTATGACAAAAATGAGCAATAGTTTATGTTCTAAATGCAACAACAGCCAGTTTTGATTTGCATGTTGTAAAGGGTTCATTCGTTCATTGAGAAGTGGCTTCTCTGGTTTCTTGGAG
>NC_034599.1:86179364-86185089 GCF_900095145.1 Mus pahari
TGTGTGTGTGTGTGTGTGTGTGTGTGTGTGTGTGTGTGTGTGTGTGTGTGTGTTTTCTATTATAATATGACCTTTTAAAAAATGAACAAAAGCAAATTTGACAAAATATGTGGTGGGGCTCAAACCCAGGACCTCACCCATGTTGAGAAATCATTCCCATTGAATTGCGTGCTTGTCTGTATTCCTTTATTTTCCTATAATTCATCTCTTTGGTTTTCTATAGCTTCTCTGTATGACTGGATAATTTTCATTGATTTGCTATTAACATAGGTAGCTTTTTGCACAGTCTCCATTTGTCTACTGATTTCATTCAGTGATGTTTAGATTTCTGTTATTGTATTTGCTCAGTTCTAAACATATCTACTTTTTATACCTTTCATTACTTTGCTGAGACATTCAGTATTGGAATATTTTTAAAAACATTTATTTGATTTTAGTATTTGTGTCCATGATGCGTATGTGTGGGTGTCTGTGTCCAGGGCATACGTGTGGAGGTTAAAGGACAACCTTGAGGGGTCAGGTCCTTCTTCCATCCTGTGTGGGTTCTGGAGAACAAACTCAGGTTATGCTGGTCTGGCAAGTTCTTTAACCCAATGAGCCATGTCTTGGTCATGGAGAATTTTTTTTTTAATACCTAAATTATTTGTAGGATAAGTCAACATTGCCATCATCCTAGAATTAATACCTTTTGATATTTTCCCTTAGGAGTTTTCTAGTCTTTTGTGTGTGTGTGTGTGTGTGTGTGTGTGTGTGTGTGTGTGTGTGTGTGTGTGTGCCATAATTTTGTGTTGTTTCCTGCACGTTTTGATGATTATTTAGGAGAACCTGATTCTTGTTAAACTCCATGGAGAAAGCCGACCATCTCACTGTTTGGCCACGCAGTGCATGTACTTAGTTTGAGGCCTCCCTTCTTGGCCAGCTTCTCAGTATGTGACTTCAATGGCAGCTTTCTTTTCTCTGTCATTCAGCTAGCTCTTGAGTGGACACAACCCAGCACTCAGTCTCAACATGGGCACTGTTCTCTCTTGTTTGGACCTCCAGGTCTTTGTTAGGTTCTGGGAAACATTATTGAGAATTCTTTAGAGTCACCCTTGCCTACCCAAGGCAGAGCAAAAAAAAAAAAAAAAAAAAAAGCATACATGTCCCGAGGCCAGCAAGTGCCTCCCCATGTGTTTCGGGCTATTCTGAGGGTTCCAGAAACAAACTAAAAGTTTCCTCTTCTGTGTTCCTGCCTCTATATTCAAAGTGGTTAGTAACCTTCTCAGTTATGCGAGTACATATTTCAATTTAGTTGCAATATTAAATTAACTACCCAAAGTCAAGACAGACTCAGAAGTCTCACAGTTGCCAACAAGAATTCTCTCACACCAGACATTTGACACGGGTTTGATGTTTCCAGATCACTTACACTCTGACAACCTAATGAGCCCAGCTATCCCTTCAGGGGTCATCGTTTTCTGGAATAACTCCCAGGACTCAGGGCTCAGGGATCTCCAAGTGAGTAAATCTTTACTATAAGAAATGCAAATCAAGATCAGCCAAAGAAAAACACATGTGGGAGGGGCTAGTGAGTTGGGATGCTTTCTACAGAAACTAAGGAGCTGGGTTCGATGTCCAGAACACACACTGTAGACAAAGAAACTGACTTTGGAACATTGTGTCATGACCTTCACACACTGCCATGCCTTTTGCAGGGCTGTCACCTGCACATGTGGCTTTTGGGTAAAGCTTGGATTATTGTCCTAAACACAAAGCATCCATCTCTTTACCTAGGGAAGCTATGAAACTAACTTGAGACTGAGTGCTTTTTGTATTGGGGTTTCTGTCCATAGGCCTGGCTGCTAAAACCCTTGGCTATGTGGTTGAACTAAGTCTCTACTCCCCCATTTCCCTAGAGGTCAGGCAGATAAGAACATTCTAACCCTCTGAACATGTGATATGTTTTTCTGATATGACCAGTCCACATCACAAGACATCCCTTCTGCATAACCTCATGTGTGATGCTAAGTGTATACCATGTATAACAAGAATAACCCTGTCACTGAGACATACCAAGAGTTTAGAACCCAGGACAAGACCAACTACACTGGTTTGTTGTTATCTAGCACTAAATTACACATGTAACAAGAAAAGTTTAATTAGTATTTAGTGGAGGTAGAAGAAAATATTGATTTAGACAGTATCAAGACCTAGCAGATATGCATTTTTTTAAGGCCTGTCAGATTTTCTTTCATTAGACAAGGTCTGCAAATTTCCTTAGAGCTATTAAAATAATAACACATTCACCTGTCTTGGGTCCTATGACATATGAGGCTAAATGTGAACATTTGAAAAGACTCACAATATTTTATTTAACCTTTTCACATTCACCAAATGTCATATGACTCCACACAAATACCGCATCGCTCATATGCCTACAACACGTAGGTCTTCAACTGTGAGGACTATGCTAAGACACTTTGTTGAGCCCGGCATGGTGGCACACGCCTTTAATCCCAGCACTCGGGAGGCAGAGGCGGGCGTATTTCTGAGTTCGAGACCAGCCTGGTCTACAAAGTGAGTTCCAGGACAGATAGGGCTACCCAGAGAAACCCTGTCTTGGGGAAAAAAAAAAAAGACACTTTGTTGATTCTCTATTCCAAGAACCTAGATACTGAAAATAGAGCGAGCTTGATAAGGTGGCTCAGGGCTATAACCCAAGCACTTGGAAAATCTAAGAATCTAAGCGGGAGATTCTCCATGTGTTCAGGAACAGTCTAGGCTATACTGTGAGTTCCAGGCTAGTCTATGCTACTGAGTGAGATCTTATCTCAGAGAGAGAGAGAGAGAGAGAGAGAGATCTTTAATGTAGCTAACATTTTGTTCTTTGTAAAATATACTGCTTGATAAACTAATTCTGTTAGCCAATATTTATCACATTTTGGGCTGCAACTAGGGCGCATGCTCCTTCGTACGCTTACAATCCTATCTGCTAGAGCTTCCCTCTCTGGGAGAGAAAAGTGTCTGCCCAGAACCCAGGTTGGTCTGGCAGTTGTTTAGCTGGTACATGTTGAGCGACTGAGTGCCAGGGCATGTCTAACAGTACTGCGCCCCATGCCCAATTTACTACTGATTCACTTATAATACCGATCATCTGAGGATTGTCTGTGGGCCTCACACTGTCTCTGTGGGCCTCACACTGTCTCTGTGGGCCTCACACTGTCTGTCTCTATGGAACTATTCATTTTACAGCAGTACTTGGAGGTTGGTCCCACAGTCACTCTTTCTGTGATGCACAGGGTGACCTAAAATAGAGCCTGGTTCTCATGGTCACCTCAGTGTCACACCATAGACCTGGGCGTGTGCTGTCAGCCGTGAGCTGGCTTGCACTACTGGGTGGCTTCCCGGTCTTCTTTTCACCACCAGCTGTCTGTAAGTGAGGATTAAGATATAAAAAGGATATCGTGGCTCAGAAAATAACTGCATGTTAGATTCACTGAACAGGCAGGAGACTCAGGCACTTCGTATAGGGCTTTGCTAAGTTAGCTGACATGCAGGAGGAACTGTCCATCCTTGTCCTTTTTTAAAAACGAAGTACTGAAAGACAGGCAGATGCTGGGGTTTTAGAATGCATAGACCAGTTTCTAAGCTTTTGCCTGGAGATCCTCACCTGGCTAACAAATAAATGAAAAAACAAACAAAGAATCAAAAGAAAAAAATAACCAAAATCAACCAAACCAAAAAACCCTCCCTCCCAGAGATCAGCACAAGTCCAATGTTTCACTGGGAATTTCTGACCAGCTTGGATCTTGTGACTGAACTTTCAAACCTCCATGTGTGTGTTAGAACTTCTGGTTTTATGGAATGCTGTATCATTTCACAATTTGCACAAGCAAAACTTACAGAGCAATCTTCTGTGTTCGTGTCTCAGCCTGTTTAGCTGTGCCGAGTAACAGGAACACGTCCCTCAGTTCACTGACTATTCCAGGATTAAGACAGAATTCTTGCCTCTGGCAACTAGGAATTATCCTGATTACATAATATGCTGGCAAATATTATGTAGAAGAAAAGAACAGCAACAAAGGTAGATTTAGAATGTGCGATGTTTAGTACGCGTTCTGTTGCTGCCAGACGTCATTTGGAGTAGCAGCTGCAGCTCCCTTACAAGGATGCAGATCCTTGCCCCACCTGGCTTTGTCTGTGTCCTAACTCCCATCTCTCTGTTATGGTCCTGACATCTGTAGATACCCTGTGTGAATCCTATATCCCCAGAGGCCAGAACTTCAGTGGGACTTCCTGGGTTTTGGTATACTAACCTGAGATGTGCCTCAGTTTCCAGAACTAGTTTCCAGAGATGATGAAGGCAGAAGCCAGTCTCAGTGTAGGATGTGCTTCACTGTTGCTGATTGACCGAACATCTGAAACAGCTTACTAACTATTAAGGAAGGATTATGATGACAGAATTCTTGCTTGTACCAACTGGAAATTATTGTGCTTACATCATATCTTGGCTAGAATTGCATTGTAAAACTTCATAAGAAAAGAAGGAGAATCTAAGTTGATGAGAAAAGGCTCTAGTGGCTAAAAGGGGAGAGGAGTGTGAAAGGAAACTTGGCTCCTCCAGTCTGTGAGGTGATATGTATCCACCTTCTGCTTTATTCCATTAGTATTAGTTTATATCTAACGTTTTATGGATTTTGCAGGGATGGGGAGGGGAAAGGGGCTGATTTCAGCTCATAGTTCCAGATCACAGCCCATGGCAGAGACCATGGGGAGTGCTACTTATTGGCTTCATCTCTTCTTGACTAGGGGTAGCACTACTTACAGTGCTCTGGATTCTCCCTCATCCACCATCAATTAAGATGTACCATAAGCCAGTCTGGTGAGGCTCTTTTCTCAATTGAGGTTCTCTATTCACACAGGACACTAGCTTGTGATAATTTCATATAAAGCTAGCCGTTTACAGTCAGCTTATACACCCAGAACTCCTTGACAGAAGAGAAACCAAATTCTTCCTGAGGAAGGACCCTATAAGAATAATACTGAAAGGTTTATTGTTAACGTTTCTTCCTTCTTTCTTCAAAGGATCTTTTAAAAGTGACTTTTACTTCATGATAGCTATATACTAAAGGAAAGAAATTAATCATATTATTCAAAAACTGCTACACACCGGCTCTGAGTTGATACTATTCTAGGAAGCCCTCAACATCCCCTGTGGCCAACCAATCACAGTAGGAGTATATAGAAGCCAACCAATCAGAAAGTGTGGACCAATCGCAGTAGGAGTCTATAGAAGCCAACCAATCAGAAAGTGTGGGCTTCTGGAACCCAACCATGCTGAGTGGAGGCATATATAGAAACCAGCCAATCAGAGTAGGGGCTTATGAAAACTAAACTAGCATGCTTTATAACGGAAACACTTATCCCAGTCAATCAGTGAGTGTGAAAACATACTCCCTGGAAATCCCCTTCTTCCACAAGGCAGGAATAGACATGTTTACTAACTAGGAAAACATACATACAGATTCCCTGATCTGTGAGCGAAGTGATGTTAGGGTGTAATAGTGCATGTTTTAAATCTCAGCGCTTGCAGTCTGTGGCAGGTTGATGGCTGTGAGTTTAAAGACAGGCTAGGCTACATTGTCCATGTCTGGCCAACCAAAGCTACAGAGAAACATTCTCTATTCCTCACTAAAGGAAGAGAGAGAGAGAAAGAGAGAGAGAGAGAGAGAGAGAGAGAGAGAGA
>NC_034599.1:86186334-86205256 GCF_900095145.1 Mus pahari
CTATTATAAATAAGGCTGCTATGAACATAGTGGAGCATGAATCATTTCACTACATCTGCCTTCACAACACCTGTTAGGCATGTACAAAATGTGTTCTTTGAGAGTATGGTAAAATTCTGCACTGAATCCATCTGGCCTTGGTGGGATTTTTGGTTTTTTGTTGGTCGGTTTGGGACTTGGATCAGAGAATTTTCCTTACTGCTTCTATTCCACTAGGGCTTCTGGATCTGTTTAAGTTGTTTATTTCATCTCGACTTAGCTTTGGTAGGTTGTATATATCAAGGGACTCACTCATTTCATTTTTTAGGTTTCCCAATTTGATGGAATACAGATTTTTAAAATGTGTTATTATGATTCTATGACTTTTGTCAGTGTTTGTTGTCTTCCTCTTTTCATCTCTAATTTTATTAATTTGTTTCTCTTCTCTCCATCTTTTAATTAATTTGGCTAAGGATGTGCAAGTCTTGTTGATTTTCCCCCAAACCAACCTTTATTTCATTGATTCTTTGTATTTTTCTTTGTTTATTTCTGTTTCATTGATTTCAGCCCTGGATTTGATTGTTTATTCCTTTCTACTCTTTTTTGTTTTTCAAGATGGGGTTTCTCTCTAGCCCTAGCCATTCTAGAACTAGCTCTGTAGACCAGGCAGGCCTCAAATTCACAAACATCTGTCTTCCTCCGCCTCCTGAGTACTAAGATTAAAGGTGTCTTTTATGGTATTATTTCTTCTTGTGTTTTTATTTGTTTGCTTGTTTGTTTGTTTCTGGAGCTTTTAGATATGTCACTAAATTATTAATATGCAATCTCTCCAGTTTTTGTTTTTTGTTTTTTTGTTTTTTTTAATTTAGGCACTATAAAGGTGCTTCTTAGACCTGCCTTCATTGTCCCACAGGTTTGGGAGTGTTGTGTTTCCATTTTCATTCAATTCTAAAAGAGTTTTTCATTTCCAACTTGATTCCTGTCTTGATCCATTTTTCATTCAGTAATGAAATGTTTATTTCCTTTGAGATTGTAGCCTTTCTATTATTTCTGTTGTTGTATACATGTATTGTATATATACATAAAGATATTAACATATTTTCTTTTACAGGAATAATTAGAATCCATCAAAATGTCAGGTAAGATTGTATTAATTTCCTAAATTTTATTTATATTCTAATTGAAGTGTCCGTGTATGAAGCTGGAGCTACAGTTGTGAGCAGCCTAGTAAGGGCGCTGAGATCTGCATCCGGTTCCTCTGCAAAACCAAGAAGCACTCTTAACTGCTGGGCCTTCACTCCAGTCCCAGTTTTACTCTTTTTAAAACATTTTATTTTCCCATATGAGTTATAGGGTTGTTTTCTTTGAAGAGGTGTATTTTATTCTGATATATTTGAGCATTTCTACCATTTGACCCTTTAGATATATATGTATGTAAGTTCACTTGAACATATTAATGCTCTGTAAGAAAAGTTGTAAAAACAGCTCATATTTGCACACAGGCCTGAAAGGCTTCTAAGTGTTTGGCAGAAGTAGGTAAAGCAAAAGAAGAAGGGAGAGCAAATCCAGACAGACAGAAGCGGTGAGGGGTTGTGGTGACCTTTGGCCTACAGGCAAAAGAGTCAGGTGACAATTCTGCCTCACAGTTAGGATCTTTTGTTTCCTCTGATATAAAATTCAGCCATTTATTTTTGAAATTGAGACCCTTTCTTAGAGTGAGGCAGCTAAGGATTTCCTTTCATCTCAGTGAGAGAACAAGATATAGCATAATGCTGTGGCTTCTTTAGCACCCACCCTCCAGCAACCTCTGTGACACTGGGACCAAGTGGCTTTGAGGAAGAATGCAGTAAGAGTATGAGTCACAGCACACATGAACCAAGTGTCTATGGCTGTCTTAGGTCTGGTAACTACTGAGAATTTATTTAAGGGTTTCAATTTAGATACCACATTTTCAAAAGACTGTGAAAAATCAGCTTTGTATTTCCAGTGTTTCTCAGACAATAAGAGAAAGAATCTCTTCTGTCAGCAGGAGATTAACTGTGTAGGTGGGAGTCAGCAGGTGGCCGGTTGAACCATGAGCATGAGGGCTCAAAGGCAACCACAAACTCAGTGTGGTGTTTAGTTTCCTTTTCAAAACTTACTTTCAGTCTAACATTCATGAGATTTATTAATAGGTGTTTTTCATAAGAAGTATGGGTGTATTTTCTGGTGCTTATAAGAGACAAAAAATAAACGACTGCATTTTGCAATCATGTCATCACTTACTGTGTGGGCCATGGCCCTCTCTTCCTACAGGTGTGGCCCCCACAGCCCCTGAGCAGCCTACAGAAGAAATGGAAAATCAAATAAAATCACCAACTGCTGTGCCTGATGCTCCCCCTGACTACAATTCTCATTTTGTACCAGGTAATGTGAATTTTCAAATATCATCTTCTTTTAGAATACCATACCAATAGTTAAGGTTAATTTCTCAGTCCACATTTGATTCGACAAATAAATACCAAGTGTCGATAGAAGGCCAGCTTAACATATTCCTGTGTAAAAGTAGGGATAATATTCTCTATGTTCTTAGTGGACAGAAAGAGAGAACACATGGGAATACAGAACATGGTGCTCTGTCACTACCAGGGTTTGGGAGAAAGCTGTGTGGATAAAACAGGCTTTGAAAGACTAGGAAAATGACCCATGTCTTGCACAGTGCCCGTGAAGATGTGGTATGAGGTATACATGGGTAACGGGCAGGAGGGACAGAGAAGGAGAAGTGCTGACTACAACACGATGGTATCGATTTTATGTTTTGAATACTATTGCTGGAGACTCGAGAGGAGGGGCTCCCACATAGTTCCAGAGTACATTTGAGAGATTATAGTCACTTTAGGAAATAACCACACCATTTCCGAGGAGCAAAACTAATCAAATCAGGTTCTGTTCACTATGCAAACTTCTTGGTTTTCTCTATATCAGACAAAATAGGCAGGGTTAGGGATTTAGCTACATCACAAGAGATTTTGACTAGGAAATGAAGGCCCTGGGCTCAGTCCCAGGAGATATCTTTCAAATTAAACAGGTAAGATAAAAATAGATTCAATGCCAAATGCACTGCTAATGAATTGTCTCTAACAGTGAAAAGTCACTGTGTTCTCTGCCTAGTAGCTAGACCATATGCTTGAGAAATAGTTGACAGTTTCACACATGTATATGGTTGCTGTCACTCCTATCTCTTCTGCTGAAACTCTTCATTCCAGAAATCCCTTCCTAGTTCAATCTCTGCCTCTCACTGTCTTCCGGTATCTCCCTCTCGCTGTCATCCTTTCTGGGTCTTTCTTTAGCTCTCTCTCTGTCTGTCTCTCTGTCTCTGTCCTTCTATGTCTCTGCCTTCCTGTCTTTGTATTTCTGTTTCTCTATGTGTTTCTGTCTCTCTCTGCCCCTGTCTCTTCCTGTGTGTCCCTCTGCTTTTGTGTCTGTCTCTCTCTCTCTCTCTCTCTCTCTCTCTCTCTGTGTGTGTGTGTCTCTGTGTTTCTGTCTCTGTGTGTCTATCTCTTTCTGTGTCTCTCTCTGTTCCCTGTCTCTGTCTTTCCTTGTGTGTCTCTCTGCCTCTGTGATTCTGCCTATATCTGTCTCTCTGTTTCTGTGTGTCTCGCGCTCTGTCTCTTTCTCTCTTTCTCTTTCTCTCTCTCTCTCTCTCTCTCTCTCTCTCTCTCTCTCTCTCTCTCTCTCTCTCTCTTTCTCTCTGTCTCTGTCTCTCTGTCTCCTATGTGTGTATGTCCCTCCATAGAGTTTAATTAGCATTGCTTGCAGGAACATAGGCTACAAGAAAATGATACCCTCTTCCCCAGCAACCATTAATTGCTAATAGTCCTCAAGCAGATGTGAAGTCTCATGAGTGGATAGATAGCCACAGCTGCTGTGGGTTCATGAAAACAAGAGCTGTGCTATGTCCACAAGATGTCTTTTTGCATCATGCCTCCTCCATCCTCATCCTAAATATGCCTCTGATTTATAACTGGGCACATTTTGCTGAGTATTTTCAATACTGTAGCTCACCAGGAACATTGGTCAATTCCTTCCCTGTCTCAGCAGCTTGTATAGTATCTTCTAGCACTCTGGAAACCAGCCACCAAGCAAGAAGCCTCTAGTTCAGTTCCAGCTTGATTTCTGTGTCTATGTCTATATTCAAAATATATGCTTTGTGTTTTGAACATTAAGACTATGCCATCAAGTTCAGTTTGGGGACCAGGAACAATGGCAATAACTTATCTTGGTTTTGGAGCCCGTGGCAGTTCCATGACCAACAACTTAGGGAAGTGTCAATTCTTATGAATTGTGTTTTTCTAATTCACAGAAACCAGAAATAATATACTTGCAAATTTTGGTTTAATGAAATTATTTAAATTCAAATAGAATTTAATTTCCATTATATTCGTGAATGTATTTTCCCAGCCAAAAACAATGTCCTGTATTGTTTATTAAAAGCATAGTTAATAAATAAACCATGGTTACATGGAATCTATTTAAGAAGACAAAATAGTATGACTTTTTGAAGTAAAAAAACAATGGTAATACTAAAAGTTATTAGAAATGAAAATGCCATAGGCAGTTTCTCATGCTGGCATTAGGAGAAAGCTTCATCCTAGAGTTCTCTGTAAATTAATGTGAGATATTGTGTTCATACAAAGTTAAACATGTATTGTTTTGCTTCAGTTTGTTTTCCTACAGAAACAGTCAAAACCATTATATGCAATTTCTCAGAAGGAAACATAATATGGCAGTTTCTTACACATAACATTTCCATGGTTTTTTTCTTCTTCATTTTTAACATGGGTTAATACATACTTATAATAAATATCACTCATTTATATAAGTTGGTACATAATTTTATAAATAACCATCGCACTGAATAATTCCTTAACATAAGTTCTACTTTTCTTCTGGCTATTGATCTTCAACTTTTATTACTTCAAGTGCTTTTATAAAAAAGGTACAAGATATTGTAATTAACTCATTTATACTATAACAATTATTAGCCTTTAAATGGGGTTTTGAAAATCTGAGAAGAATCCCTGACTCCTAGTTCAGGTGGGCACTCTCATAAGAGTTCTTTCAGGAATTACAAAACATTCTTCATGATAAGCTTAAACCCAAAATGTCCCTCATTCTGTTTCTATAGATACTCATCTTTTTTCTCATTTAGTTCTAACTTAACAGCATTTTAAATTACCATTATCAATCTTTATCAAGTGTAGAGAGAATATCTTGTGTGTTCTATGGATGCATAACTTGTCAATTAAAAAGCTTTTGGCCAATGACTTGGTCAGGAAATAAGAGGTGGGACATCTTGAAGGAGAAAGAATTCTGGGATAGAGCCAGGTCAGAGGTTTGCTGACCAGGTCAGAAGATGTGAGGAGAGAGACACATGGTACCTGAGCACTGATAACCAGCCACAGGGAAGAATGTAGGTTAAAATAAATGCATTATCTTTAGTTATGATCTAGTCAAACTAGAGCCTAGCTATAGAGCCAAAGTATTTTTCAATATATTTTCCAGTCTGGATCTTATTTCTGGGAGCATGAGGCTTGGAGGAAGAACCACACCTAACTTCTACAATCAAAAGCTTGTTTTCTCAGTGTTCTTTGGCATTCTCTTGAGTCCTGCCTGGCTCCCCCTCTCTTCGATTCACTTTCTTTTTTTTACACTTTCTCATGAAGTGATCTTGACAATCCAACTAGTTTTGTGTACTTTTAGGCACTTATAAATCCCATCCTGATCCATTTTATCACACTACACTTCAGATTTTCAATTGTTACTGTCTGTATATCATTTTCTCTGTATACATACATGTCCTCATACATAACCATTGAACCAAATTTGACATATTACCCCCATATTCACACTCCTATCTTCCACACTTTGGAAGCATGTAGGAGCACAAACCAGAAACATTAGTATCATTCCTTAATAACCAGTCCACTAATGAGTCAACACATTTTTTACGGCCAGTTTTAATGATTTCTTCCTTGACACAATTAAATTTCCTTGCCTTACATCTGGATGCTAGCAAGCACCTCCTGCTTAATGTAATGTTGTGTGCTAAAGATTACAAATGTAAAAACATGTACTCTTCATCCTCATGGCAGAGTTCAAGCTGTAGAAACAAAGCATAAGGTTTGCTCATATTCTTACCTGCACTGCTCTCTAGCCTTGCCTGTGAGCATTCCACACATGGCCCTAACTTCTGTAGAGCTGAGCCTACTTTATCTATTTCTTGTTCTGGTCTGTGTTCCCATAAGACCATCCCTTGTCATGGAGGGCCACGTTGAATGAGTTTGCATTTATTCCATAGCTCATCTTGTCTACATGGGTTAAGAACCACTCTTGCCATCCCTTAGTACACTATGCATCTCTGTGATTGCAGCCATTAAGAGCTTTATAATAACCATTGGCTTTTCTTACAAGCATTAATGTGCTCCAAAATACAGAAAGCAGTAATGAGTGTATAAGTAATGAGTGTATAAGTAATGAGTGTATAAGTCGAAGCAACTGCTTCCTAAGGCTGATTTGATTAATGTTCCCTAAATAAAGTAATGTTTACCTCATAGCTTTGTTTTGAGAGAGCATTAGAGAATTGATTTTGTAGTTCATGTCTTTATTAACAAGCTTTTATCATAGATTGGGATGTCACAGATTCACTTAGCTTCAAAAACTAATGTCTAAATTGCAGGAATTTGATCCCCTGCACAACTGGTTTTGAAGAAAATGTTCTTTTCCCTGTTTGTCCTTCAAAGAAACTTCTTCAAGCTCTGGGGTTGTACCTTTTCTTGTACTAACAGATTTTTCTCAGTGTTGGTTAATATAAGACCACTTTGCTTCTGTGACTGTGTGTGTGTGTGTGTGTGTGTGTGTGTGTGCGTGCGTGCACGCGTGAGTGTGTGTGTAATTAAAGGATTAAAATAGTTGATTGCTGTAGAGTTGCTAGATCTACAGCCCTCCATAGAATCCCCTAGTGAGTGTTCCTATTCTTTGGTATAGCACAGTAGGGATAATGATGTAATGTTGTTAATAATATAGTAAATATTATATAATGCAGAAATTTAGATACAAAAAAGGCTTCTGACAGTTCAACATTCTTGCATGATAAAAACTCCAAAGAAACTAAAAATAGAAGAAACATATCCTGATATGATAATGGTTATATAGGTTCTATCTATAATTTATATACCAAATAAGAAAAAAATGAGAGAGTTTCTCATTTGAAATATACAAAGGTGCTCACTCTCTCCACTCTTACTCATCCCAGTGCTTGAACTCTTAGCTAGAACAGTAAAACAAGAGAAAGGAATAAAGACTATAAAGAAAAAGGAACACAACTCTAAGCACTCCTATTTGCAGATGTCATGACTGTATACTTAAAGGACCCAGAGAACTCCAACAGGAAGCACTTAGACCCAATACACACTTTCAGCAAAGTGGCAGGATGCAGGAACAGCATAAAAAAACAAAACAAACAAACAAACAAACAAAGGTTGCCTCAGTGTAGGCCAATTACAGCTGAGGAAAACTCCCTTCACGGTGGCTTCGATATAATATAACACCCAAGAATGAAAGTCCTAAGCATAAAGGTTAAAGGAAGTTAGGAAAGAAGTGAAAGAAGACACAAGACCTCTCATGTCCGTGAATCGGCAGCTGTTGTTGTAAAGGTGGTTGTATTGTTGAAAATCATCTCCAGATTGCACACAATCCCTAACAAAATTTCAACTGTATTCTTCATAAAACTAGAACATATAAAATGAAAATGATCTTCAGATTGCACACAATCTCCAACAAAATTTCAATTGCAGTCCTCATAAAACTAGAACATATAATTCTAAAATGCACACAAAACCAAAAACAAAACAAAACAAGACAAAAAAAAGCAAAAAAGTATCGTCTAAAGTATCTTAAGCAGGGAAAAAAACAATAAGGAAAATACACAAATGCTAATCTCAAATTGTATGAAAGAGCTGTAGTCACAAAAAGGTAATGACACTGGCATAAAAACAGACATGTAGACTGCTCTCTGTGCTGAACTCAAACACTGAACAAAACTAACTTAGATATGGAAAGGGTTTGTTTTAGTTTATATGTCATAATCCATCCTTTCATCGAGAGAAGCCAGAGCAGGAGCTCAAGGCAGGAGCTGAAGCAGAACTATTGGAGGAGTACTGCAGATTGCATCTGGCTTGCGAAGCTACCACTGTCCTTGGACAAAACCTATGAGGTCCCAGTTCCACTGTCCCAAGGACATCACTGTTCATAGTGGGCTGGACCATCTGACATCAACTACCAACCAAGAAAATGTCCCAAAGAGATTCCCATGGGCCAGTCTGATGGAGGCAGTTCTTCAGTGAAGGTTTCCTTTTCCCAAATGTGTCCACTTGTCAACAAGACTGGCCATCACATAAGCCAGTAGAACATAAGATTTAGAGATAAATCCACAATCATATAGCCAACAAATTTTCAACAAAGTCACAGTCATACACTGGGTGAGAATGGAATGGATACAGTTCCTTTTAATAAATGGTGCTGGGGAAACTGGACACTCATACATAAAAGAAATTAGACCTGTATCTCCCATCCTACACACACACACACACACACACACACACACACACACACACACACACTGGATCATAGGTCAATGTAAGACCTGAAATTCTGAAACTGCTGTAGAAAAACTTCAAGATAAAGGCACAGATAAGACATACCAAAGAAGGACATTAATAACACAAGAAAACTCCCAAAAGTGAACAAATGGGGTTGCATGAAATTAAAAAGCTTCTATACAGCAAAGGCCAAAAGCAGCATAATGTGCCAATCTACAGAGTGGAGAAAATGTTGCCAACTGTACATCAGATAGAATATTAATATCTAGAATAATTTTTTTAAAAACTCTACAAAAATCAACAAAAACCTAATTGCAAATGGCCAATGAACTGAGTGGGCAGTTCGGAAGAGGAAATATGAACTCCCCAAAACGCTTTTAAGATTTCATTACCCAGTGGGGATAGACAAACACCAATGGTCACAGTGAGTGTGTGGAGGTCAGGGGCCAACTCTGGAAGTTGGTTCTCTCTTCTTACTGAGTTCGGAGGATTGAATTCAGGTGATCAGACTTTTACTGCAAGTGGTTTTTACCCACTTAGGCATCTGGCTAGCCCCTAGAAAAATATTTGAAAAGGTGTTCAACATCTCTACTTTCAGGGCTATGCAAATTAAATTTTATTGATATTCTGTCTTACCCCAGTCAAAACGGCTATTATTATTTAAAAAAAAAAAAAAAAAAAAAAAAAAAAAAAAAAAAAAAAAAAGCAAATGCTGGAGAGAATGTGTAGAGGAAGAGGAGTCTTGGCCGGGCGTGGTGGTGCACGCCTTTAATCCCAGCACTCGGGAGGTAGAGGCAGGTGGATACGAAGTGAGTTCCAGGACAGCCAGGGCTATACAGAAAAACCCTGTCTCGAAAAAAACCAGAGAGAGAGAGAGAAAGAGAGAGAGAGAGAGAGACAGAGAGACAGAGACAGAGACAGAGACAGAGAGACAGAGAGAGACAGAGACAAAGAGAGACAGAGAGAAACAGAGAGAGAGAGAGAGAGAGAGAGAGAGAGAGAGAGAGAGAGAGAGAGGAGTCTTTATTCAAGGCTGATGGACTGAACATGTAGATTCATGCAGACACAATAGAAGTCAGGTGGAGCTTTCTCAGAAAGGTGAACAGAATTGCCATATGACTCAGCCATATCATTCCTGGTTATGGGCCTGAAGAACTCTAAGTCAGAATGCTGTAAAAATACTTACCTAGGTGTCCACCAACAATGGACACAGCCTAGATGTCCAACTACAATGGATCCAGCCTATGTGTCCATCAGCAGATGAATGGGAAGGAGAACCAATGTAGTGTAATAGAATACATATGACACGGAAACAGAATGTGAGATGCTTTAGAGTTGGGAGAGCCATCAAGGCAAGCGTAAGGATGAGGGAGCTTTGAAAGGGGAAAAGATGACTAGGAACAAAATAAAATGATGCACATGTGACAATGTCCCCACAAAAGCACGCTGTAAGCTAACGTTCAAAAATGCTTTAAAAGGAGTACCTAAGTAGTCAGAGTGTTTGAATTCTCCATTTGACACATACTAGTTAGTGTCCTTCAGTAAATTACTCAATCCTTGGCCCAAGAAGGGCTACCAGCCTTTAATCCTTTAATGAATGCCTTTAATCTCAGCACTGGCGTAGACAAGTGGATCCCTATGAGTGTGAAGCCAACCTTGTCTACAGAGAGTTCCAGTCCAACCAGGATGACCATAAATTGATGAAATGGCTCAGTGGTTAAGAGCACAGGCTGCTTTTCCAGAGGTCTTGAGTTCAATTCCCAGAAATCGCATGGTGGCTATCTTTAAGGGGATCTGATGCCCTCCGCTGGCCTGCAGATGTATATGCAGCATAACACTCAGACATAAAGTAAAATAAAATAAAATAAAATAAAATAAAATAAAATAAAATAAAATAAAATAAAGCAATGGGGATGAAGCCAGTAAACAGCCCTCATCTGTGGCCTCTGCTTCAGTTCCTGCCTTGAGTTCTGCCCTGACTGCCCCTCCATAGTGGACTGTGAGATGAAATAAACCCTTTCCTCCCTAACTTGCTTTTAAAAATATCCATAGCAAATGTGTACATGAAATGTGTATGTGGATGATGACAGCAGTATCATTATAATCACAAGTGATGCCAACCCAAGTGTCCATGAGGGAAAGAACACAAATAATCCTATATATTCCACATTGCAGAATGCTAATCAACCATAAAAAGAATGAAGTGTTGCACATGCAATGCATGTGCTATAACATGAATAAAATTTGAAGACATACAGATGGAGAAAAACCTGACTCCTAGGTTACACACTGTACACTACCATCTACATGACATGCCCATCCTAGGCAGACCACAGAGCATGGTTTCCAGAGATGAGAGAGGAAGAAATACGAGTGGCTGTTAATGGATGATATTTAGTCAGTGGGGATGATTGATCAGCATTGCTAGCAGAGAAAGCAGCAGCAGCAGCAGCAAGGAAGAAATACGAGTGGCTGTTAATGGATGATATTTAGTCAGTGGGGATGATTGATCAGCATTGCTAGCAGAGAAAGCAGCAGCAGCAGCAGCAGCAGCAGCAGCAGCAGCACCAGCACCAGCAGCACCAGCACCAGCACCAGCAGCAGCAGCAGCAAAGCCCACCGAGTTATACACTTAGAGAAGTAAAGAACTTGAGATACTTCATTATTTTGACTTGGACATTGTGTTTGATAAATGGAATCTGGGCTAGGAATCTCTGTTTTGAGAACTCCAGGCTATTTTTGAAACACTTACTATATTGTGGCACAATTAAAGAAACAACCCCCGAAATGATTGTCTTACACATTTGAAAGTAGTATGTTTAAACACCCAAGTTTTGACATTTAGATCCATGTGTTTGTTTTTTTCCTGTACTCCCATCCTCTGTAGAAAGCATGACCTCAGCAGCCCTGGTGGAAGACAAAGTTGTGCATTAGTTATTTTGTAGCATTTGATTATTCTGAGTACTCCTCTTTAAAAACCATTGGCAAGAGCTGTTCCTGGGAGCTTGAATGATTTATAATGACGGAGTTCATCAGATGTTGGATTGTGATGGGGTGTGGAGCATGGGTCATAAATATGGATAAGTTCTTTGGACTGAGCATCTTGTAACCCTGTCCCAAGTTCACCAGCTGGGACCTGTAAGAAAGGCTAGGGAGGGGGTGTCTTTTTTGAGGCTTGCCGAGGTCATGAGAGTGAAACTGTTGGGGTGGAATTTGTGGGTTTTTTTTGAGAGATGGCATGAGATTGATGACCTGGGTATCCCTGATGGGTGGCCACAAAGAGGGTGAGCACAGGCTAGACGTGCAGCTGATCTTAGAGTTCCCAGCTGAGAGCCAGGGAAGGGAATAGTTGTTGAAACTACTTCACTTGTGATAGTCTGATGAAGAAACAAAACGTAAGAAACTGATCCTGAGAGAAACTGCCTGAAGACAGGATGAAAGGACAAAAAGAAGCGATTGAACCAACAACCCAGCAGAGAAGGTTAAGGGCCCCTTTGCGATAAGCTGCAAAATGACAATAATAGTTGCATGTTAGACCTCTGCTAACTGCATTAAAACCAGTGAAATACATTTATGATCCCCAAAGGAAAGGCCTCATGCAATGAGAGGCTGTCTTGTTTCTCAGGGTGTCCAACTGTATTTCTATATCTGTGAAATAGGCACTATGATGTCACAAGTTTTCAGAGTATCAGTGAACTAATATGACAACAGTCCCCTTAGTACGTGGTTGATATTTGGGTACCCAGTCAGAGAACAGCAGGACTGCTTTCTTTAAAAACATGTTGCGTGGTTATTTTCTCGTGTAAAAATGATATAACTTCTAATACACTAAATTGATATTTTCATCTGTTTGAGAACACAGGCCCTGCTGGACCAGCTGCCTCTCCTTCTGCAGGCTTGCCTATGGGATACTATATTCCCCAGCAGCCTGGTGCCATCCCCATGTACCATCCCACTGGTGGCGCCCATCCAATCCAGTACCAGCCTGGCAAATATCCTGTGATGAATCAACCTGCTCCCATAATGTGGATGCCAGGGCCAGCTCCTGTGCCCAACTGCCCTCCTGGTTTGGAATACTTAGCTCAGGTACTCTAATAGGTCCAAAATATTTTTCTATGAAGTATGACCATGGGGTTTAAGGAGAGGGAGAAAGATGTTGGCTAGAGCAAACAGGGAGATAAGTCACTGACAGTAGAGGCTGGTGATGGTGAATTTGCAGGTGGACAGTGAATACAAGAATGCATTCATAGGACACATTTGTTCTTCTTTTTTTATTAGATATTTTCTTCATTTATATTTCTTTTTTCCTCTGTGACATTTCTTTATTTCTTTCTTTATTTATTTTACTTTATTTTCTTTCCTTTTTTTCAATTTTTTATTAGATAATTTCTTCATTTACATTTCAAATGCTATCCCGAAAGTCCCCTATACCCTCCCCCTGCCCTGCTCCCCAACCCACACACTCCCACTTCCTAGCCCTGGTATTTGTTCTTCTTGAAGCAACAAAAATAACTTTCAAATTATTCAATATGGCTTTCTGAAAGAAATTAGAAAACTAAGAATGAGAGTCACTAACCTGTTGCTATGCCACTTACTTACAAATAAAATGTATATATTAAGAAAAACAGCCGGGTATGGTGGCGCATGCCTTTAATCCAGCACTTGGGAGGCAGAAGCAGGCAAATTTCTGCGTTCGAGGCCAGCCTGGTCTACATAGTGAGTTCCAGGACAACCAGGGCTACACAGAGAAACCATGTCTCAAAAAATGAAAAGAAAAAGAAAAAGAAAAAAGAAAAAAAGAAAAACAAAATAAGAAGAGCAAACTAGACAAAGGGAGGGGATCATAGAATGTTCAATCCATGGCTCCTTCTCAACATCTCAGACTTTCACTAATACACCTGAACCCCCAAGCACATAATTCTGTCTTTCTGTCTTCTAATTGCTTTTGTTCTGTCCCCACAGTTAGACAACATACATGTTCTTCAGCATGTTGAGCCTCTGGAACGTATGTATAAATTTGTCTTGATTCACATTGTGTTTTGATTAGAGATATTTTAAATGGATGGAAATTTGTATTATTTCATAATAATAAAATAATTATTTCATACCTACTCCCTCACTTTATGTTGATGGCCTTTTTTAGTGATTCAAAGAGAGAAGACTATTCTCTGTTACTTTATATTCATAAAAGCAGTAAAATGAATTATTATATATAGTCTTATCCATTGATACTCCATGCACTGATGATCTTTCTTGCTATGGACCTCTGGAATGGCAATCATCGTCAGGTGGTTTGGTTCTCAGCTCCCTGCAGGTCCCTCGTGCTCAGGCTAGGAGCTGGCTTTGGTCATTCTGCATTTATTTTCCTATTTGCAAGTACCGTGTCTCCAGTCATTTTGTCCATTTCATGAGCTGATTAAATCATGGTCTGATGTGTGATTCATTAAATTGGTTTTATTATTTACATTTTCTGAATTCCGATATTTCGGGAACATTGTATTAACTATTACTTTTATGTGGGAAAACTGTGAAAATAATTTCATATTAAGCCTAGCAAAAGTTTGACATTTCGAGAATGCTTAATGGCTCACATGATTATATTTCACCTTTTCACCTGAAATTTTTAAAAATCTTTTTGGCTTTCAGCCCCAGTCATACTACTATCACTACTACTTCCACAACTACTACAACAGCTACTCCTCCTCCTTCTCCTCCTCCTCCTTCTCCTCCTCCTCCTCCTCCTCCTCCTTCCTCCTCCTCCTCCTCCTCCTCCTCCTCCTGGAGTCATCCTTCTTCTCCTTCCTTATCTTCTTTTATTTAAATAACAAAGGCTGTCTGAAGCCTGTCTCAGCCGGTTCTAACTTAAGATCCTTTTCTCCTTCTAACTTTTAGTGATGACAGGTTTTGAGACTAATAATAGATATGATATCAAGAACAACATAGACCAGATGGTTTATATCGTAACTGAAGACACAGATGATTTTACCAGGAATGCCTATCGGAACCTGCGACCCTTTGTGCTCCGGGTCACTGACTGCCTGGGCCGAGAGATCATGACCATGCAGAGGCCTTTCCGCTGCACCTGCTGTTGCTTCTGCTGCCCCTGTGCGAGGCAAGAGGTCAGAGTCCAGGAGTGGGATTCAGAGTTGCTTCCTGATCTGCCCTTTACACAATGGTTGGTCTTCTTCCTAAACATGAAGGGAAGCTTTCTAGCCCTACTGCTCAGAATGAAACTGAAACTAGTGGAAAGGGAGGAAGCTCAATTATATCACAAGACAGACCTTAGCAGTTTTCCTTTATCTCCTTGTGAGAGAGAGGTGGTGGGGTGGGGGTGGGAGCATCAAGTACAACTTGAGGCTGCTTTGGCAGTAGTTACTTTCTGATGAATTAGGTACTTATAAGGATGGATGGTAATATCACACATGTTATATAATGGTAACATATTCCACAAATGACAAAATGAGAAGGGTTTTTGATTGCAGGAGCCAATAACAGCCTACACTTGTCTGGAAAAAAAAAAAAAAAGAGTCTTAAGAGTAGATGTGATGCCATCCAGAAGTACCCTGAAGATGGTAGAGTCAGACATATAGTGCACATGCTCTGTTTTGTGGTTTGGTCCTTCTCCTGTGCCGTAACACAAGTTGAGGGAAAAAAAATGTTACAGAAAACAAGCAAACACTCAAGAAAAAACAATAACAAACTTCTGCGTGTGTCCCAGTCTCTGTGAGGCCATGTGCCTTAAAGATGCTGTTCCCTGAGTCGTTTATCACCCCTGGTTCTTAGAACATTTCTACCTCCTCTTCTGAATAGATCCTAAGGCCCAAGATTGTAAGGGTAGACAGAGACATTCCATTTAGGGCTGAGCGTTCCTACATCCTTATCTCTGGACGTTGGCCACGTATGGATCTCTGTTGTATTTCCCAGCTGCTTCAGGAAGCTTTTCTGATGAGGGTCAAGTGATACTATGGGTATAGCAATAGGTCACTGAGAATTATTTTATTGCTACATTCTGTTAGCACAGTAATAGTAGATTTTCTTCTATACCCTTGACCTATCTGGTCCCAGGTTCTTGGCTACTTGTATTCCTGAGATGGATCATGAAGTATAATCACTGGTCATGAAGTATGATCTTCTTAAAGAGTTCTTGAATTCAGTTTCCAGTATTTTCCTGAGAGGTTTCTGTCTAGTGCTCTTTGGGTTTCTTTTATGTTCTGCCATTATATGGTTTTGATATCAAGGGAATACACTACCTTTGCTCAATTAATCTTGTTGGTTATTACTGTTCTGATTAAGTTATTTATATCTTCTCGATTTAATTTTTGCAGATGATATGCATTAAGCTGTTTGGAAAGTTTTCCTAGCATTGCCTAAAGGTACTTTTGGATTACATTTGACTTTGTTTTAATTCATCTCCCTTGTCTGTAATTGTGTTAATTTTTGCCCCCTTTTTATTTTGGCTCATGTGGCTAGGGATCTTTCAATCTTGTTCATCTTTTCAAAAATAAAATATTTTAGTTGAGTTTGTGTATCTTTTTAAGTCTTCAGTTTCCTGCCCTAATATTTTTAATTACTTACCATCCACCTCATTTGGACTTGGCTTGCTATTAATGTTCCAGAACCTCTAAGTGACTCATTAGATTATTTGAGAGCTGACCTTTAATGGGGGCCTTCCCAGCTCCAATATTTCCCTTAGAACTGCCCCATCTGTGTCCTGGTTATTTGAGAAGCTTTGTTGTTATTTTAGCTTGAACATATTATTGTTTCAAGTGTCTCCTTGATTTCTTCAGTGATCCAGTGTTCATAGAACATGTGCGAGTACTGGTGTAATTTCTATAATTTTCCTTCACGTTGTTTCTAGTTTTATTCTGTTGTGATCTGACAGGATATAAGGAAGCATCTCAACTCTCTTGTATTGGTTAAGGCTTGCTTTGTGGCCCACAATGTAGCCAGTTTCATTCCTATGGAAATGATTTCCATTAACAAACGTCCCGCTCATCCTCGCTTTCACCACTAGCTTTTTGGCAGCCACTATTTCATTCTGAAGCTCTGCAGTTTGTTCCTCAAGGATTTCATGAAAAGTGAAGCATCGAATAGTCACTTTTTCACAGCAAAATACTTCACTAACGCACAACCTTTGAGAGTATTTGAAAGTCTCATAGGCTTAAACATTTATGAAAATTTGCTTCTAAGGAACTATCCAATTTAACCCTTTGTACAGCTACAACTTTATATGTTTGAATAATATATATGAATAGTGTGTGTGTGTGTGGGGGGGGGTAATGGCTCTGACAATGCAAAGCTTGCACTGTTGTCCGATGTTGTATAAAATCCACTCCTAGCATCCTTCTGAAAGTGCAGAAGAAAGAAACCAAGACAGCAATCACACTTTCACATTGGACTTCTAAGAAAGAATTTAATCTATATAACTCTTGTTATTAAAAGAGAAGGTCTCATCTTTTATAAAATTTTAATGTATGGATAATTAAATGGAACAGGATAGTGGATAGTATTTTAAAATCTTTAATGAAATGCAGTTATCTACCTCTACATAGAGGTTTTAAACTGTGACAGCACTGCACCCCACCCCATCAGCAATTGTACTATCTGTGCTTTTAGCTACTGTGGTCAAATGTAGTGTGAAATGCCAATGGCAAGTTCCAGAAATAAGCAATTCATAAGCTGAATGGTATGAGGAATTCTGGAACATGAATTATTCTTTTGTGCAGAGTGTCAAAGGTGTACATACCATGCACGCAGTGGCAGTTGAAAGGGGACATTCACATGATTTCTACTACAGGACAGAGTGTTGGAACTGTACTTTTGTTAGTTCCGTATGGTGACTAATTGATAGATTAAACTTTGCTAGAGCATGTGTTTATTATAAAGCATGCTATATATTGGGTTCAGAACACATTGTACTTGAGGCAACTACTAATGCCTTGGAACACATTCGCATGGAAGGCAGGGATGGGGGACAGTCTTATAGTTTTCACAATGCTTCATTTTCTTGTGCTTTTGTTTTTGTTTTTGTTGTAGTTTTCTGTAGGAGATTTAGGTTTTCTGGTTAATTTTTTTTTTTTAAAGTTAACTGGTCATACCTAATGGAGTTAGAAAACATGAGGGTCTTAGAGGAAACAAAGGCCATTATTATGGCCCAGCCACATGAGTACCAGTACATACATTTAAGGGTCTTCTTTGCCTCAAATCCTTCAGGGTTGGCTGGGCGAGGTGGTGTATTTGTCCAGACAGTGCTGTGCGTCCTGCTAGGAACCCTGAGATTAGATAACTGGAATCTTATATCAAGCAATTGAGTGGGTAATTAAGCCTGTTCTTGGTCCCACAATGAAACAGGACCTCACCTCTTTAGAGTGCTTTCTGAAATACAACCCTGCAAACAGCCTCCAGGGAAACACAAGACTTTCCTTCCTGACATTAATTCTCCTTGCCCTTGAATGACTAAGAACATACCCAGATGTGTGCGTGTGCACATTGGGTTGTGTGTGTGTGTGTGTGTGTGTGTGTGTGTGTGTGTATGTGTATGTGTGTACGTGCCTGTGAGTGACACTGGTGTGCATTGTGCACATACAGCATCGTAACCACTGTCACTGTTTTGTATGCAGCTGGAAGTGCAATGTCCTCCTGGAGTCACCATTGGCTTTGTTGCAGAACACTGGAACTTATGCAGAGCCTCTTACAGCATCCAGAATGAGAAGAAAGAGAGTATGATGAGAGTGCGGGGTCCGTGCGCAACCTACGGCTGTGGCTCCGATTCTGTTTTTGAGGTAAATATATGCCAAAATAGTGCTTCTACTCTCCTTACTTTCTGTGTTCTACATCAGACCCCACCAGATTTTCATGTGAGTCAGTCAGGTACTGAGAAGAAAGAATTAATTATGAGTTGACATCAACCCTTTTCACGTGGTTCCTCATGGTTACTTGACATTTCTCAAAATGTGAGTGGCATTGCCTTTTTAGAAACATTTTTTTCCCATTTAGAACATGAAAACTTTTGAGAATAGACAGCCTGATTGTATCAATTTATTCTTGGTGTATGTCATCTCCTTCCTTGCTAATGATTTCTAGAATGCATATATGTATTTTGAAATGCAAAAGTCCAAGAAATGTAGCCCTTAATACATTCATAAGGGCATAGATATAATGAATGATAGGGTTGTGTTATAACATTTTCTCAATAAAGAAGGTCATAGTGGATATTAGCCCAGAAACTTAGAATACCCAAGATACATTATGCAAAACACAAGAAAACCAAGAAGGATGACCATCGTGTGGATACTTCATTCCTC
>NC_034599.1:86206181-86209927 GCF_900095145.1 Mus pahari
AGACCAAGGGGCCTCTCTTCCCAATGATGGCCAACTAGACCATCTTCTGCTACATATGCAGCTAGAGACATGAGCTCTGGGGGGTACAAACTAACCAGTGTCTCTCTTTTTAAAGCCACAACCCATTCTTAAACCATGCTCTGCTAAAATAGTGTGGGCGTGGCCCACAAAGGCTTGAGTGAGTGGTCTGCAGTGTATGGTAGAGACCTCTTAGTTTTGCTTATAAGTTCCCTTGGTTGGTAGTTACTTTGTATTCCCAAATTCTCTTCCTCTGCTACAGAAAAGAATTTATCAATTCAAACTGTACCTGCTGACAGAAATCCCCAAAGGATGTATTTAAGGATTAGGAGAGTTCACTAGGTTGAGGATTTTAAGGTATACCGCAGCTCAGTTACTAAATAGTTTCAAGACACTTAACACAGAAGTTTCTCATGTAAAATTATGTTTGTTCCTGTATTATATAGGATCACTGCACGAACTGCTTCTATGAAAGGGACAGAGCCACATCCCCTGATGCTTTCATAAAGCCCTGTTCTTGGCATTGCAGATCAACTCTCTAGATGGCGTGTCTAACATCGGCAGTATTATCAGGAAGTGGAATGGCTTTTTATCAACGATGGTGAATGCTGACCACTTCGAGATTCGCTTCCCTTTGGACCTGGATGTGAAGATGAAAGCAATGATTTTCGGCTCTTGCTTCCTCATTGTAAGCCCTTCTCTGTGGCATTGAGAGAATCATCCCTTATCATGGGAAGCAGTAGTCTATAGCAGAAAATTCATTTTGAAACCTGGCCAGCTTCTGTCTGTGCCATTTCTAGGCCCACGACTGGCACTGGGTGACTGGTTTTACTCATTTGTAGCAGGGACAAAAAATACTGACTTTTCTAGGGTGAACTTTCTTAGCTGGGTAATGTTGGCTGGCGCACACCTGGAAGGTTTCAGGTAGACAGTGGGTGCAGTCGGCTTCATTTCCTATGGTTTATCATTCTCGCTACTTCAAAACAGCTGTCCTGTGAAAATTAATATAATAAAGTAACTAGAAAGCAGCTGCCCCCTTTTTCTCTTGCATGTCAACTGCAGTGATGCTCACTGGTGTTCCATCACCCCTCGGCTTCACTGAGCTTTTCCTTCAGTTAATGATAACGTTTTAATTGGTGCTGAATACGAAAAGCTTATTATCTGTCTGCATTCTCCCACCTTAGCTATACTCATAAATATTTCATTAGATTTATTTACTGGAATAGGATGTGCCCATGATAAATTGCGAAGCTATTATATGCATTAATATAATTATTTCTATCTATCTATCTGCCAACAATCTCTCAATCTAAATATAATTCCTTCTCCAATTTCAGGACTTCATGTACTTTGAACGATCCCCTCAGCGACGTTCATCAAGATAGAGGATCAAACAAATCGTCAATTGAGAAAAAAAAACGGAGAAATTTGCATTCAGTTTATATATAGCTTTCAGTTATTAGCACGCATATTTCTCTGGCTTGACATGTGTCTCAGTTGAGTATTTAGCTTCTTGAGACACTAGGTTATTCTGAAATCTCTGCTCCATTAGCCAAATAAACATGTACAGATACAAGCATTACAGCTATAGGCATGTGAGCTGTGGGAAAGTGGAGCCCTGGGTTCTCAACTTAACAGGTCTTAACACATCTTCTGCACCTGTCCCTCTCTTCTTTCTTAGGACAAACTTGATTCCAGGTGAAAGGACTGCTACACTTAGTCTTCATCTTTAGGAGTCAAAAGGTGCTCAGAAATAATGTGCATTAATGTGCAAAGAAAATGTTTCTTGTGTGTGTATACCAGGACATCATTCTGCAACAGGCATACAAGTTCATAAAGTTCTCAGTGGGGAATTTTATTTTATTACAAAATAAAATATATTCTCTTTATAGGGAGTTTGCATTTTCTATGCATATTTCTTCATACCCTCAATTGGGCAATGTGGAACTACCTATATATGAAGGTAGGATGAGGGTACCAGGGAAAGTTGATCAGAACCACAGCCAAATAAGGTCTTGGCATCTTTCAAATGTTGTGTGTTTTCTTACACAGCAGATTTAGTGTGAACTTTCTTATTTACACATGCCTTTCATCTAAGTGTTTATACTGATGTCTGGAATTACCTATTTTATTTTTGTATATCAGTTGATATTTCTTTTTCAAAATCCATCTAATGACCAGGATGTCCTTGTGACCAACAGTTTATAAAAGCTGAATGTATAAATCCTGTCATTGCTTTAATACTAGTGACTGTTTTGCATGCTAAACAACTCATTATATGCAAACAGTAAGAAAACACAGTAAATATGTTGCTTCCATATTTTCTCCAGATTATCAATGAGGACTATGGAAGATGAGCAGATTTGTACTAAGGACAGTGTACGTATGAATCACTGATTTAATTAATGGGTTTCACGCCTTTGCTTTCGACCTCCACATAGATGCTATGTGGGTTGTTTTTTTGTTTTTTTGGGTTTTTTTAATGGATATATTCTTTTAGAGTTTATTTAAAAAAAGGATTAAGTGCTCTTGGGTTGAGTTATCCTGAGAGAACAGATTTAGCCAACAGGTCTTTTTGAAATAACAGGTGCTTCCGCTTTAATTATACTAATGTTTATATGAGAAAGATTGTTTTCCTCAGTTATCTACATGCTGCTGTTGAGTTTTTATAAAAAAAATATCACAAGTTTTCGACTAAAAACTAATTACCTTAAATGCTAAAATGCACCTGTAACTTTAACTAGACATACATGATTTCTGTATGATATCTTGTATTTTGCATATAAACCAGATAAAGAGAATTCTGAGAGCTCAGGCATAGGCCTGTCCTTTTACCCACCCACACCCCGTTCTAACACTTGCATCACATTGATAGTGAAGGTCAGAATACTTTATATTTCTATGCTCCATAATTCAGTGTTTATGATGCTAATAATTCTCCAACAGCAAAATTCTTTAACATAATTCATGCAATTTCTGTAACTCAGTAGAATTTCACTGTATCAAGACAACCTACTTAACTTAAAAAATAAACAAAACTTGTTTTCTAAAAGTTGAGTGTTTTCTAGTTTTCTCATGTTTCTTAGACTTTTAAATAAATATGTGATAGAACTAATATTAAGATGGCATTTTATGTTATGTTCTGAAATTATTTGTGACTGAATCTGAGTGCTTTATAGAGAGATTTTTAGGGAATTTCTTATTTACTAAGCAAGCTGTTTGCATTCTTGTATAGATTTACTAATAAATCAATTACACAAGTATAGTAACAATTACAAGTAGATTAATAACTAACATTTCTTTTGAATATATTGTCAATAATTTGATAATTTTATAAGTGTATTTTTATCATGTTCACCTTAACCCTTCCCACTAACATTGCCTAGGTCCACTTCCATGTCCCTGTACCCCTGCTTCAGACCCACTTCCATGTCCCTGCACCCCTACTTCAGACCCACTTCCATGTTTCTGCACTCTTACTTCAGGTCCACTTTGATTTTGTACTTGTCTATTTATTTTTATTAGATATTTTCATATTTACATTTCAAATCCTATCCAAAAAGTTCCCTATACCCTCCCCCCACCCCTGCTCCCCTACCCACCCACTCCCACTTCTTGGCCCTGGCATTCCCCTGTGATGGGTCATATAAAGTTTGCAAGACCAAGGGGACTCTCTTCCCAATGATGGCCAATTAGGCCATCTTCAGCTACATATGCAGCTAGAGACA
>NC_034599.1:86216532-86219643 GCF_900095145.1 Mus pahari
ATCTCAGTGGTCAGATTATTCTCTGCAGGCAAGCTCTCCTCTAATAGGGAAGGTGCACAGAGGCCTGGCATTAGATCTGCCTCCTGACTGAAGATGTAGGCCCTAAACAGGGCCTGTCCCAGAATATGTGTTGCCTCTGCAGTTTATTCACTCACCTGTACAGACTAGCCACTGTGCAACCCTGGACACAATATGACTCTCTCACCTGCTCTGGCAGACAGAGCCTCACAGGTGGCCACCTTTCCTCTGGAGAGGAAGGTGCCCAAATTTCTGGAGCCTGAAACAGGGTCTGTCCCAGAAGCTAGGTTGCTTCTGTCTGTCCCAAAGCTGTGTAGCTTCTGTGGTCCACACTCTCACCAGTGCAGACTGGAACCTAGGCGAACTGGAGCAAAGATGGCTCCTGAACCCGCTCAGGCAGTGAGAGCCTCCCTTCCCCTCCCCTCCCCCCACCCCCCGGCATACACCTCTCCTCTGGCAGGGAAGGTGCTCATATGTCTAGAGACAGAAATGGGATCTTTCCCAGAATCTGTGTTGCTTCTGCAGGCCACCCTCTCCCGGCAACTCACCGGAGCAAAGATGGCAAAAATGGCTCTCTTACCAGCTCAGGCACTGAGAACCCTCCTGGGTGCACACCCCTCCTCGGGCTAGAAAGGTGCTGGATGACTAGAGCCAGAAACTGGATCTTTCCCAGAAGGGTATCACTTCTGCATGCTGCCCTCTCCCTGGCAACGTAACTGGAGCAAAGATGGCTCTCTTGCCAGCTCAGGCAGTGAGAACCCTCCCAGGCAGACACCTCTCCTCTGGTGGGAAAGGTGCAGGATGTCTGGAGCCAGAAACGGAGTCTGTCCCAGCAGCTCTGTTGCTTCTGCAGGCCGCCCTCTCCCCCGGTAGTGCACCGGAGCAAAGATGGCTCTCCTACCAGCTCAGACCTTGAGACCACTTGTCTATTTTTTTACACTTGTTTTGTTTTGTTTTGTTTGTTTTTTGTTTATGGTTTTTTGTTTTTTGTTTGTTTGTTTTTTGAGACAGGGTTTATCTGTATAGCCCTGGCTGTCCTGAAACTCACTCTGTAGACCAGGCTGGCCTCGAACTCAGAAATCCGCCTTCCTCTGCCTCCCAAGTGCTGGGATTAAAGGCATGCGCCACCACGCCCGGCCCACTTGTTTTGTTACATTGAGAATATCATATGAGTTCTATATTTTATTATTTCTACCTCATATTCTCTCCAACAATTTCCTTGTTCCTCCCTCTCCTTCTCAAATACATAAGCTCTTCTTTAGTCAACAGACACACTCACACACGAGCTTGATAAATCCAGTTAGCATTGTTCTTATGTGTATGATCAACCACTAAGAATTGGATAATGTATTAGGGGCTAATCACTAGAGAAGACTGTTTATCTCTCTTTTAGGTGACATTAATTGAGAGTAGCTCTTCATCTATTGGGGAGGTCCTATGAGACTCCCCCCATCCAGGCAGGAGTGTCCGTTAGTTTTTGCCACTGTGCAGGTTTACTTAGATCATGTTATGATCTCTGTGGTGTTCCCTGCCATGTATAGAAAATATCTCACTTCAAACCTTACTCTCCTGTGGTTTGTACAATCTTTCTACCCCTCTTCAGAGATGTTCCCTGTATTGGAGCTCTATTCATTGAAGATGGACTCCCCATGGTCAGTTCTCTGTTCTCTGAATGGTTTCGTCTTCCAGGACAGCCTCTATTTGCTGCAAAAAGAAGCTTCTTTGGCAAGTGTTTATATTAGTTTCTATTTGCTTAAAATTCTCTTCACGCTTGTATCAAAGGTGCTTCTTCTTCTTCTTCTTCTTCTTCTTCTTCTTCTTCTTCTTCTTCTTCTTCTTCTTCTTCTTCTTCTTCTTCTTCTTTTTGCAAGAGAATGTCACAGAAATCCACAAGTGGTCAAAATTCAGAGAATAACTGAGAGTCCCTTGTCTAGCCCCAATTAAAATCGACATTTATTTCATTGAGATTTTCATATGCGAGTAATAAATTTACATCATTTCCACCATCTTCCCACCCTTCTCTTATTTCCTTGTCCCTCCTAGTCCACATTTACAACACAGTTCCTATGCCTAAGACTCAGGGAACGTCACTGAAGAGGAGGCCAAAAGACAATACAAGCCAAAGGACATCTGCACTGAAAGAAAAAAGAGATAAAGAAGAAAACATGAAATTTAGGTGTTGGGACAAGGGCTGGGATGGCTTTTGGGGGAGATGTGGAAGCAAATATGATCAAAATAGTCATATGATCAAAATTCTTTAAAAAGTTATTAAAATATTATTTTTGGAAAATCTTCTTTGAGAGGTGAGAGCTACACTTATCTCTGATATTAAGATAAATCCTTAGGGTGCAAGTGGGAATTATACTCCTTTAAGAAAATGGCAGTCACAGGTCTTTAGAGTCTACAATATCACCATCCTTAGGTTATCGGTTAGATTTACACTTCTGGGCATGAATCCCTTCCTATTAAGCATGATTTAAGTCCAATTAGACAGCTATTGGTTACTCCAGGGATGTAAGTGCCACAATTGTAACCTTGGGTATATTTTACCATTCTGGTCATTGTTATGGTGTGCAAACATTACAGCTGTGTCTTAATTAGAATTTCTATTTCTGTGACAAAGCACCACAACCGAAAGCCACTTGGGTTTCTCTCATTTAGACTTCTACTTCACAGTCCAGGAAAGTCAAGACAGGAACTTAGAGTCATGAACTGAAGCAGAGACCATGGAGGAGTATCATCTTTGGATACTTTGAGAGCTCATCCTCCGGAAGGAAGCTTCCAAATTGGTTCCACCTCAATTCCTCCAAGTCTTCTGTCCTAAGTGTATAGTATGTTCAGCAACAGTGTTTAATCTTCTTTTTCTGGAAGGCAGCCAAAGGCAACAGTGCACTGGTTGGCTTGTTTGTCACTGTGATACAAGATAGAGTAGCTGACAAGAAAACCACAATTGAAAAAAAAATGCCTCTGTAAGATTGTCCCACTGGCTGGCAAGCTGCTTCTTCTTCTTCTTCTTCTTCTTCTTCTTCTTCTTCTTCTTCTTCTTCTTCTTCTTCTTCTTCTTCTTCTTCTTCTTCTTCTTCTTCTTCTTCT
>NC_034599.1:86219673-86330351 GCF_900095145.1 Mus pahari
TCTTCTTCTTCTTCTTCTTCTTCTTCTTCTTCTTCTTCTTCTTCTTCTTCTTCTTCTTTTTGGTTTTCTGAGACAGGGTTTCTCTATGTAGCCATGGCTGTCCTGGAACTCACTTTGTAGACCAAGTTGGCCTCAAACTCAGAAATCTGCCTTCCTCTGCCTCCCGAGTGCTGGGATTAAAGGCATGCGCCACCACTGCCTGGCTGCTGGCAAGCTTCTTAATTAATTGATGGGGGAAGGTCCCAGGACATTTTGAGTGGTACCACCGCTGGGCAGGTAGTCACCCATCTATTCGTCAGCTTACGGAATATATAGATTGTTTCCATTTCTTACCTATTGCAAGTAGAGGACAGTGAACATGGTTAAGCAAGTAACTTTAGAGCAGGATAGCCAGTCCTTTGGGCACATGATAAGGAGTAGTATAGGAAGGACATAGAGGAAATTTGCATTTCACTTTCTGAGAATTTTCTATACAGCTTTACACCCATTTGCAGTCCCAGCAACTTGAATGAGGGTTCTCCTTTTTCAGTAGTTGCCTTGAGTTATTTTCTTGATCTAGACTAGGATAAGATGAAATCTTTAATTTTCACTTCATTAATTTGCTAAGGATGTTGAACGTTTTTTGACATATTTCTGATCTGTTTGTATTTCTTCTGAGAAGTCCTTAAATTTATTTTTTTTCCTTTTGTGGTAAATGGAGGCTTTTTTTTTCACATAATATATCCTGGTGATGCTTTTCCTTTATTCTGCTCAGTTCCTCTTCCCTACCCTTCCCATCTGGATATACTCCCTTTCTGTCTCTCATATAGCTAAAAGTGGTATTATATGATAAAATAAAACAAATAAAAGGGAAAAAGCCCAAGAGAGGGCACAAGAATCAGAAACCCATTCATTCACACACTCAGGAATCTCATAAATGCACTAAACTAAAAGCCATAATATTTATACAGGGGACCAGCGCAGACTTTGCAGGTCCTGTGCATCCATCACAGTCTCTGAGAATTCACTGAGCTGTGATTGGGTTGTTTTAAAGGGCCTTTTTGTGTGTGTGTCCTCCATTCTCTGTGGTTCGTACACTTTTTCTGCCTCCTCTACCATGGGGCTCCCTGAACCCTAAGGGAAAGGATTTGATGGAGACATCCCCTTTAGGGTTGCGTGTACGTGGTCTCTCATTCTCTGCATATTATCTGGCCACGGGTCTCTGTATACATTCCCATTCACAACAGGATGACAGCTCTCTGATAGTAGGTAAGGTGCTGATCTATGAGTATAACAAAATGTCATTAGGGGTTATTTTCTTGATTCTTAAAAAAAAAAGAACAATAGTGTTTGAACTAGGTCCTTGAACTCTCTAGTTTTAGGTTGTTGATCACCCAGGCAGGTCAGCTACAAGTTCCATCTCTTGAAATGGGCCTTAAGTCAAAGGAGGGATCTGTTGGTTACTCCCATAAGCATTGGGCCCCTAGCATGTCCTGCAGGCAGGACACCATTGCAGTTCAAAATGTTTTTTCCCTCATCAATTTTTAAATTAGGACATTTGTTTTCTTGGCTTAAAAAAATCCTCTATTGTATGTACTGTTGGAAAATATTTTTCCCACTCTTTGGGCTTCCTATTTATTCATTTGACTTCTTTTATCCAAATTTCTCCTCCCAGAGCTTTCCACCTCCCTACCCAACCTCAACTTCAAATCCATCTTTTTATTTACACTTTAAATGACCTATTATCCAATTTATGTTGCTCATGCCATCCTTGGTGTGGGGCTATTCACTAGAGTATAGTTGACCTGCTAGAGGCCATACCCTTAAAGAAAATTGGATCTCTTTCCTGGCAGAGATCAATTGTTCATAACAACTTGTGTATTCAGCTCCAGGCTAGGATGTTAACTGACTTGATCTTATATGGGTCTTGTACAGTCCATCACAATTGCTGTGAATTCATCAATGTAGTAGTTCTTTTATGCCAGAGGATAATATGTGGTTTTTAAATTCTCCAAAAGTAATTTAATTTTTCCTTCCTATAGTATGAGTGACAATAAGATATTATTAATTATACATAATTAATATAAAATATTGTATATAAATACAATATTTATAATATAATATGTTATGGTATAATATAATACAATGTATGCATCATACATAATTGTCTTCATGGCCACTTAGCAATAGATGAATTTCATCTTTCACCTTTGTATCAGTGCGTACCTCTAGGGCTTTCTGTTTTGTTGGTGAGTCTCTGTCCTAATACCACACCATGGTAAACTCAAGGCTGACCACCAGCCTCATTCTGGATAGTGAATCAGACGTAGGGTAAATTTTACTCTATTTGTTAGAAAGAACTGTGGAAACCCAGGCAGCCTCTCTTCATAGTCAAGCATTGAGATTTCTTCTCATTTTTAGCCTCTAGTAAACCCTTACTCTTCCAGATGTGAGCTGCACTTTGCCATCAATATGTTTGGTTTATACTGCAGCCAGACTTTCTAGACTTCTTCCAGCAAGAAAAATTTAAGATTATTTAGTTTGCAATTGTAGCAGCATAAAAAGGAACTGATAAAAAAAAAAAAAAAAAGAGTGTGAAGTTCCCGATATGTAGGGAAAGTTATATAATATAAGCATCAAACCATTGCACTGTGTCTGCAGATTATTGCACTATGTGAGTTCTGATTCAATTTGATAAAGCGTCATCTTTGTGCCCGTCACATGATTGCCACTAGATTGCCTTTAAATGTTTAAAATTTTGAGTATTGCGGTTGAAAAGGTTGTTAATGCTGAAACCTAACTCCCACCTCCAAGGCAACAAGAAAGAGTTGGTTCTGGACGTGACCACAGATTTAGTAACCCCGAATTCCGTGTTCAGTGCCAAAGCATTTTCATGGTGCTTTACAACATCATTAAAAATCATAAATCATAACCCTTTCTAGCCACACTGGTGGGGACATCAGAGAGGCAGGCGACAGCAACGCAGAAAACCTGAGCCATGTCTTCAGGTGCTCTGTTGCGCTCTTAATTTTGGAGTTGGTAGAAGAAGGGGTTCTGCTAAGTTAGTGTGTTCCAAACGCTTTTATGGGTCACAGCAGATTTGGTCACTGAGGTGGGCAAGATATAGCTATTTCGGTGGCTATAGCTGGCCCAAGATAAATTGTAATTGAGCTCTAGACCTGCACCATTCCAACCTCACTATAATTAAAGATGTTATAAGTTAATCAGCCTTTCAGAAGATTCAAATTGAAGGTCCAATTTTGAGGAGCTTTTGTTCCTCCCAAATTCATTTAATTTTGCAGCTCCCTAATTACTGTGGCTCGGATAAAGTTCATTTGTCAAATTACAGGATGTTTTCACTGAATAACTTCTTTAAAAGTTTGTCCAAATTCTCTTCACTAACAGTGAAGGATAGTTTGAGTTTCAATTCTTGCATAGCACGTTAGAACAGATTGAAGTTGTGCTGTCTTTCATACTGTTGATTTCTGTGGGAATCCACAAAGGGAGGTTATTTGGGAGAAGCAACTTAAGAACAAAGTCTTTTGCAGCCTCCCACCTCTGGTGTCCGAAGACTGAGTATAACACTGTCCAGTAGGGGGCAGCACAGGCCTGTAGATTTCATTAGTGAACCACAATTATTTTCTCAGCCAAGACTACATCTGTTCTGATCTACGAGAGGTAAGGATCTGAACCTAGAAAGGACATTTAGGACCACTTGCATTTCATTCTAATCTTCAATGAAGGATTTTTTTAAATTAATTAATTAAATTAATTATTTGATTTTTTATTTTGTTTATTTACATTTCAAATGCTTTCCCCTTTCCCCTCTGCAAACTCCCTATCCCATCCCCCATTCCCCTGCTTCTATGAGGGTTCTCCCGACCCACCTATCCACTGGCCTAGCATTCCCCTACACCGGGGCATCAAGGCTTCACAGGACCAAGGCTCTCCCCTCCCACTGATGCCAGAATAGACCAAGGTCATACGTCCAAAGTACCCTGGAAACCCAGAAGAAACAAGGAAAGAAAACACAGTTCTCCATTTTTGTTTGTTTATTCGTTTTGTTGGTTTTGTTTTTGTTTTTCCTGCTTCCTTACCATAAAGTCAAGCTTTACCATAAAGTCATAAAGTCAGAGCTTTGAAACATTTAACGCAACATTGGTATTTTGAGTTTATTCTTAGTTTTCAAATTTGTTTTTCCATACTCATGAGGTTAGTGTACATAAATATACCAGCACCCGGAGAGACATACTCTCACTGCTGTGGGGGTCCAACCTGGGCAGGGCACAAAGTATCGACCTCATCAACTGCTATGTTCTTCCTTCACAGGGCTCTGGAAGTCAGTTTATCACTAGGCAGTGAGAAAAGCCAGACATCACAGCTGTCTGACTCAGTCACTTGGTGGGAAACCACACATGAAGCTTACCCAGTGATTCAGTAGACAGATCCTTTAATGTGGATCCTAAGAAGTTCCCAAGAACACCTTGTCCCTTCTGAGAAAGAAGTCATTGGGTTTGGCTTTCTTTTGGATTCATCCCACCCCTGCTAGAATGAACCCTGTGATGCTGGGAGTTCTGGGGGGGGTGACGTTGACAACTCAAGGCCAGGCAGCCAGACCAGTGCTATGAAGAAAAAATAAACATTGTTTTGTAAAAGAAAGCAAACATGTTTCCAACTTGTGGTGATTTAAAAAAAAAGATTTTTACTTATTTTGTGTGTATATGAGTGCCTGCGTACATGAATGAAGGTCAAAAGAGTCATCAGATGTCTTACAGGTGATGGTAAGGTATCATGTGCTGCTGAGCTATCTCTCCAGCCCCTGTCATGATCTTTAACAATGATATGATACATCTGTTCCAGGTAACTATTACACAAATGATAACTTTTATTTAAAAAGTTGAAAAGGGTATATTTCATTTGTGCACACCTGCTCGCATGTGTGTGTGTGTGCATGCAATCTCAAAGCAGGAAAATCTATGCGTGTGTTTCATGGAAAGAAATAAGTAATCACTTCTACATCCCTAGCTATGTCCTCTAGCTATTTAAAGGGGAGTGTCAGACAAGTAAAAACTCCATCAGGTCTTTTGCCAGTGATCTATTTCATCCTCCTCCCCATGGACTTGGCACAGACAGGTTCTTACCCTGTGAGTAGATCTCAGGAAGTAGAATTCTACAAGATACCAGACTTAAGGACTAGTACCCAGGGCTTCTTAGATGAAGTAATGCTACCCCACAGCTATCAGACAACCCAGTGGTAACTTAAATGTAAAACATGAAGTATATGTATGTGTGTGAGGACTCCTTCCTTTGAGCACAACTACAAAAGATTTACCCGACAACACAAACGCTTTTGAAAAACGAATTTATATGTGTGTATGCTGAACGTGAGGATTGGGCTATCACTAAAGCAGTCATTCTCAACTTATGGGCTCAAAAAGACCTTTGCACAAGGGCTCACATTTCAGATCAGATCCCAGGAGAATTGATCCTGCCATCAAATGTGCAAATATCTGCTCATGGCATCAAGCCTCCAGGAAACTTGCACCCAATTTGCTTATAAACTGATAAAATATACTCTCTTGCTTTCATGAATTTTAGCGAAATTGCTATGTGGACTATAAGACATATAATCACAAATTTCAAAAATCAGTGTCTTGCCCACGCCTGTAATCCCAGCCCTGTGGAAGGTAAGGCAGGAGGAATCCTGAGTTCAAGGCCAGCCTGAGATACATAATGAGACCCTGTCTCTTAACAAGTACATACATAAATGTTGATTTCAGGCATCAATATTTTTAAGTGTTTATTATTTTAAATTATAAATATTTAGGGGAGGGTTTTTGCACAGGGGAATAGGTGTCCTTGGGGTGTGGAAGCACCTGATCATAGAGCTGGCTTTACAGACAGGTGTGAGCCACCCAAATGGGAGCTGAAAAGAAAATTTGAAAGAGTGGCACATACTATTAACTCAGCCATCTCTCCAGGCCCCATACATGAATTTTTAATGCTGGCATGTTGCAGAAAATATGTGAAACTTAGTTACTCTCACATTCAAAGAGCCATTGCTTTCCTGAATATCTTTAGTGAAAATCCAGTCTATCTGGGAGAGAACTGAGTCATATTTCCTTAGGAATTTATCTGTGAAGTCTTGGGACCCTACAAACACATCACTGAAGATCAATGCTGTGTCTGCAAAGAAGGTGATGGGGCTTGAAGGGAAATCAGAGAAGCTAATCTTAGCTAATCTTAACTAACGTCCACTGAAAATGTCCATGGTATAACCTTCTACACAGCCCTGAATATCGAAACAAGCCTGATTCCTCTGCTCATTCCGTCACTCAACTCAATAAATAGGCAAATGACTCCCAAACCCTATTAATATCTCCTCCAGTCCAACTTCAGTTCTTCCTCCTCTAAACCAACTGAACTTGCTTGGGATTTTGCTAATCTCTCTCTTTTTTTAATCATGCAAGTGATTCTAAATCAAGACAGTGCAGGTGAGCTACTGTGTGTGTGTGTGTGTGTGTGTGTGTGTGTGTGTGCGCGTGTGCGCGTGCGCGTGTGCGTGTGTATGTGTGTGTGTGTGTGTGTATGTGTGTGTGTGTGTGTGTGTAGAACTCAGGTCCCCTTTTCTTGCTACTTATTACTCATATGGAAATGAACTTCAGTTAATTCATGTACATTTATCTCCTGACTACTGATTTCAGTGTCATTTTCCAATAAAAACAATGCAATCTCCTTCTGAAAAAAAAAAAAAAAAGACTATTAACACTACCAATGTACAAACTCTATCACACAACAAATACCCAAACATGACTGAAAATGATAACAAATGCTTACACTGCAACTGAATGATACTCAACTGTGAATGTCATGCGTGTGCCTCTCAGGCAGGAAGTTCTTTACTTCCCCTTGCGTTTCTCGAGAATGAATTCCACAATGACCTAATAGATTTGATGACAGCATTGGGGTGAGACTTTGATGGATAAGACTGGAGTTTTAGACCTTGATGTAATAGTGTTGTAAAAATGTAGAGACACATTTGCTTCGCTGTATGCAAGATACGTGTAGTTAGGCTTTTGTACAGTGTCAAAACACAGTAACCAAGAAATATCCGAAGAGATTTAAAAAAAAAAAATGTCTGCTGAGCTGGCTAACGTAAGTACTGATTTTCTAAGAGGGGGAAAAATAGATGAATGCCAAGCCACATGCTTGGTTTTCCTGAGGCTGCTGCCATCCTAACTGGAGATCACTGACTGAGGAAATAGTCATGTTCCCGTCCTGTCCTGTGTAAATGGAAGCATTAAGTCATCAGAACCTACTGCTGAGTCACAGACAAAATTTACGGGAGGATCCTTCGAGTCAGAGAAGCAAAGGAAAGGAAATTTGAAAAACCGTGTTAGGAGCTACGTTCCTTTAAGTTTTAGCCAGCTCTTTTCTTCTTTTCTTTTTTCTTTTCTTTTCTTTTCTTTTCTTTTCTTTTCTTTTCTTTTCTTTTCTTTTCCTTTCTTTCTTTCTATTTATTTACTTACTTACTTATTTATTTATTTAAATTTTTACACTCCAGATTTAATTTCCCCTCCTGGTCCACCCTCTGATTGTCCCACTTCCCATACTTCCTCCCTCCCCCCCCCCCCCATCTCCAAAAGGATGTCTCCTCCACCTACCACCCACCACCCACCCCACCAGACCTCTAAACTCCAGCATTAAGTTCTATTTCTGTTTTCAGAAACCAGGGAAATCTCATTACTATGGGAGGTTCCTCCTAAATGATAATTTCATCATTCCAAACTCAAGATTGTTTTTAGAGTCTTCACAAACTAAACAAACCACAACACACTCAGCCATTCAAAAGAAATAAGAACAGCCATATCATCTGTCTAGGTGAACACATATGTTCACTGTTAAATCCTTGCGTTTTTACAAATGTGACCATCTGCATGTGTGTGTTTATTTTAAACTAAATATTTATTCCTGGTGGGGAATTACTTATAACAAGACTGGCAAGAGGAATGCCCTACATTCTGGTTGCTGTATTGTTTGGGAAACCATCTCTTAGAAGTGAATCATGACTCCTCAAACTCCAAAACTTAGCTGTTCCAGAATCTCTGACTGACTTGAGTTCTTTACCCTATTCATGCATTTATCAAAAGCCCACTTTTAGAGATTTAGCAAATTGAGTTAATTCCTCTGAAAGCACTCTGGCTTCCCATTTACCTGTGTGTGTGAAAGAAAACAAGCCTACACTTGGCTTTCCCTATCTCAAGGCAGCTTTCTTCTTTTCTTCATAGGTAGTCACCCCAGAAAAACATGTCTTGCCCCTCTGACAAGAAAATTTCCACCCATGAAATAAAGAACTGCAGTATACCTTTCTGAGTCTAGTTTCACATAACACAATGCTCTCGGTTACATCAGTTTGCTGACAGTTCCAGCATGTTTGTGGCTACATAATATTCTGATATGTGATGCAAACCATATTTTCTTCCTCTGTCCATGAGTAGTTACCTAACTTCATATCTTAGTCATGGTGAATTATGTAGCAATAAGCTTGGATGTGCACATGTTTCTTTGAATGATGGTGCTATTTTCTTTCAACAAACACCCAGGAGTGAGAATGAGAGGAAGGTTATACTAAAAGTGGTGACCCAGATGTGGAGGGAGAAACGATGAGAAATTGCTTAACTCGTACCAGAAAACAATTAAAGGATAAGTAGCATTCCACAGCACAGCTTAGAACTGTCCAGGGTAACTTGCGCTTTTCAACATGGAGAAAAGAGAAGTTCAATGTCTCCAACCACAGAGTAATGATAAGGAGGTAGAGATGTCAATTACCCCAATTTCATCAGTGTATATTGTACATGTGTTGGAATATGACACTATACGTCATAAAAAATTATGATTATGATTTGCTAACCAAGAATTTCAAGTGTCTGTGGAGGTGGAAATGCTCAACACCCTGAGTTGATCTTTGCATACCGTACAAGTAAGAAGTTAACACTTCGAACTCCAAAAATTAAAGAATAATTCATTTAAAGACCTTCCAGTTCTCCAAAGTCATTTTCTTCTTATTCTCAGAGCACAAAATCATCAGAAATATGATTTATTTACTTGCAGAAATATGATTTATTTACTAGCTCTGAAGGGGCTAGAGAGTTGGCACGGAAGTTAGGAGCACTTACTGCTCTTGCGGAGGACCAGTTTGATTTCCTGCACCCACATCAGGCAGATCATAACTACCTATAACTCCTGTTCCAGGGTTTCAGATGTTCTCCTCTGGCCTTTGAGGACACTTTGCAGGCATGTATGTATGTGCACATACACCCAGGCTTACACACACATACACATGAGTGTGCACACAAACAGAGATATAAAGTAAATAAATCTAATGTTTTAAAGAAACACCCCAAGTCTGAAAAGGTTGCCTACGATGTTTGCAGTGTGTCTTCACTGTTCATATAGTGTAAGTGGTAATAATCAGAGACTTAAACAAAAGTCATTTATGTGGAAATATTCATTGGCCATAAGAAACATGACTATGTTGAACATATATGAGGTTAGAATGTGAACAACATTCTATCTCCACTCTCATTCTCTGCTCTTAAACTCTTGACAGCCTTTGAACTAGAAATGGTTCCTGGCTTATTCCAGAACTCATATATATACTAACAAGTTTGGGGCATTATTTTTTTCTCCCAACCTGCCTGTCTTTGGTGGCTCACAGCTAAGCATTCAATAAATGTCTTTGAGGTAGGCCCAGGAACCTAGGCAGATACAAGTTGACTTTCCCCCAACTCCCTTGCAGAGCAATCACTTGCTAGCAGAGAAAGATGCTGGATAGGGAAATAGTAATCTGTTATGGTGTTTTAGACATTTCTTTCCAGAAGAAAACCAAAGGAAATCTAAGGTTGCTATATGGCCTACCTGCAGCTATCACTGTAGTCTCTGGAAAGAATTAATGGTGTTAATCAAGCAAGGTTTTTTCTGTTCTCTACAGTTGCAGCTGTATTGGGAATGGTGGTTACTGGAAGGTAATACACAGGGTTTATAGGATGCAGGCTTTGCCTTTAGTTGTTTGGTTGATAGAAAGGAGTAATGGTGACTATGTAGCTTTCTGATCTGGGAAGTCACTTTTTTTTCTTATTAGATATTTACTATTTACATTTCAAATGTTGTCCCTTTCCTGGTTTCCCCTCCCAAAACCCCCATCCCCTCCTTCTTCCCCCTTCTCACCAATCCACCCACACCCGATTCCTGGTCCTGGCATTCCCCTGCACTGGGTCATAGAGCCTTCACAGGACCAAGGACCTCTCCTCCCATTGATGATCAACTAAGCCATACTTTGCTACATATGCAGCTAGAGCCATGAGTCCCACCATATGTACTCTTTGGTTGGTGATTTAGTCCCTGGGAGCTCTGGGGGTACTGGTTAGTTCATATTGTTGTTCCTTCTATGGGGTTGCTAACCCCTTCAGCTCATTGGGTCCTTTCTCTAGCTCCTTCATTGGGGATCCTGTGCTCAGTTCACTGGTAGGCTGTGAGGAGCTACCTCTGTATTTCTCAGGCATTGGTGGAGCCTCTTAGAAGACAACTATAACAGACTTCTGTCAGAATCACTTGTTGGAATCCACAAAAGTCTGTGGGTTTGGTGGTTGTATATGGGATGGATAGGTGGGGCAATCTCTGGATGGTCATTCCTTCAGTCTCTGCTCCATACTTTGTCTCTGTAACTCCTTTCATGGATATTTTGTTCCCCCTTCTAAGAAGGATTGAAGTATCCAAACTTTGGACTTCCTTCTTCTTGAATTTGATGTTGTTTGTGAATTGTATCTTGGGTATTCCGAGCTTCTGGGCTAATATCCACTCATTAGTGAGTACATACCATGTGTGTTCTTTTGTGATAGGGTTATCTTATTCAGGATGATATTTTCTAGTTCCATCCATTTGCCTACGATTTTCACAAATTCATTGTTTTTAATAGCTGAGTAATACTCCATTGTGTAAATGTACCACATTTTCTGTATCCATTCCTCTGTTGAGGGACATCTGGATTTTTTCCAGTTCCTAACTATTATAAATAAGGCTGTGATGAACATAGTAGAGCACGTGTCCTTGTTATATGTTGGAGCATCTTCTGGGTATATATGCCCAGGAGTGGTATTAGTGGACCCTCTAATATTAGAGTATTGTGTCCAATTTTCTGAGGAACCACCAACTGATTTTCAGAGTGGTTGTACAAGCTTACAATCCCACCAGCAATGGAGGAGTGTTCCTCTTCCTCCACAACCTCACCAGCATCTGCTGTCACCTGAGTTTTTTATCTTAGCCATTCTGACTGGTGTGAGGTAGAGTCTCAGGGTTGTTTTGATTTGTATTTCCCTGATGACTAAAGATGTTGAACATTTCTTTAGGTGTTATTGAGCCATTTGGTATTCCTTGGTTGAGAATTCTTTGTTTAGCTTTGTATCCCATTTTTAAATAGGGTTATTTGGTTCTTTGGAGTCTAACTTGTGTTCTTTGTATATATTGGATATTATCCCTCTATCAGATGTAGGATTGGTAACCAATACTGTCTTCTGGTGTGGCATAAGACAGCGACAGTATACCCACTTACATGTAATAAATAAGTAAATCTCAGAGAGAGGGGGGAGGAGAATCATTGTTAAATTGGTAAATAACCTGAAAATCAATAACAAAAATCCAGTAACGAGTTGCTTGTACTGGACAGACAAAGAAACAAAAGCAAAATAAAAAACTTAGTCCCAAGGAAACTGTCCCATGAACAGGTTGGATCATTTAGCAGAAGGAAAGGTGGCTGAAGCCCAAATCTCTTCAGAGTGGAAAGCCAATGACAAATTAAGTCCTCAGTAGATGGGGCATAAAACTAGGTAAGTGATTTGTTGACTTAAGCACATATATAGGTTTCTGACAGACATCAGCCATCTGTGTCCAGGCTCAACACTACAAAAATATATCACCTGTTTTTCCTCTTTTTTTAATGTTCTCTTTTCCTCTTTTTTCCTATTTTTCTTAATTTCCCTTGCCAGTCTTTCTCACTCAATGTCTTCATGGCCATCATTGTGGCCACAGACCCATGTCCTTCAAAATTCTGACTCTCTGGTCTTTCAAGTCCTGCCTCTCCGGGCTCTCGAGCCCCGCCTCTCTGGTCTCTCGAGCCCCGCCTCTCCGGGCTCTCGAGCCCTTGTTTGTTTTATGTCCCTGGAACCCAGCTGATAAGCTCAGTCTGTTCCTCATTTTCTAAGGAACAGTTTGGTGCACGGAGCATAGCCATACTGTTCTGGTTCTCAGATGGTCAGGCAGGCTCTGTGTCCGTTCCACTCGAATGTGAGCAATCTTTCTTATGTCTGCTTCAGTCCATTAAGGAAAGAAGGGGAAACACTACATGGCCTGTGACTTGGAGATATGAACAGCACGGCTGTCTGTAGTTTATTTTCTGTAACACACATGCTCAGAGCCCTAAACAGCTATGTAAAAAGTCCATCCTGAGGCTATAGGAAAATGCCTACAATTTTTCTCATGGGGCTTTACAAATGATCTTTTCTCGGCTGCATATTTTTATGAGGTAAGATTTTTCTCTGTGTAATTCAGTCAAAACTCAAAACATCAGAACAGCATGAATGCAGATGTTAAGTCCAGGGGTGTTTATTAAGCTAAATACTAAAGACATTTGCTAGTCTTTGTACTAACGCTTCTAGCGCATAGTTACTTATCACACAATTTTATTCACAGTAAAATGTTAACATTGCTATTTTAAATTGGTACATACTATTAAAGTACCGCAATTTATTTTATTAAACATTTTATTTTATTGTGGTGTCAAAAAAATCAAACCTAAGACCTTAGGCATGGTTGGTGTTAAATGTCCTATTTCTGAGGTACTTGCCCAGGCTCATAGGATGCCTATGTTCAACTAATGGGAACAGAAAGGTATGTGCTGAGCTCCACTTTGCTTCTGTCTCTTCCAAAAATATCATGTCCCTTTCAGGCTATTCTGTGAAAGTACTGAAGAGTTTTAAATCACCTAAAGTCAGGGTTCAGGTCTACGTCAAGTATTTGCTCAGGGACGATGGTCAGGCAGAGAGAAAGGTGGTGGTGCGGCTCTGGATATGTCATGTGTACAGGGCACGGGAGGTAACAAAAGCATGATGAGGTCTCATCACACAGCCAGCACATCTTGAAGCATAAATGTGGCCGCACAACTACCTCATCTTACACAGTCCACCAAATTCCTAAAGGAGATGCTGCTGTTGATAAAATTCTTAGTGATTTTTTAGCGAAGAATCGATGATGCCAAATCATGGTGTCGGCAGAGCCTGTGAGGAAACCATGCCTCAGATTTCATGGCAGATTCTTTGCACGGTCATAAGCCAGAATACAACTTTATTCAGCTGATGCAACAATGTCTCTTCAGATGTCTTTTATAAAGCTGTACCCTTGAAAGTGTCAGCAATCACCTGACCAGGAGGGAGCCATGGGGTCTTAGGTCTCCATGCTGGATGACTTTATTAGGAGATTATCTGCCTCTCACTACTGTGTGACCCCCATCTTTTCAAATCATCCATGTGTATTTTACAACTGGAATTGATATCTTCTTTTTTTAAAAAGTGAAATTTATAATTTATATTTAATTTATAATACGTAGAATGTATTTTCTCACATGACTACAGAGAACAAATCTGAGATTAAACAGAGGTACCTGATAGAAACCGCCCCCTCTAACGTGGATCAGCACTTAAGATTACTCCAGAAAGAACATTCGTTTCTGTTGGTTATAGCAATGCATTTTGATTAAAATATATTGTAGCCCTTTATTTTTTTCTTCCCTATATGAGGAAAACCTGAATTAATGATGTAGTGTAGCAAAGTGTGTGATTAAAATTGGAAAAAAAAAAAAGGTATTGAATTTTAATTACTTCCATGGCTATAAACATCTGGACAATACTAAGTAAAATATATGTAACAAAAATGTTATGCAAACTGCAAAGGTTTCTGGCATTTGGATGTAGTTATAAATCATACTCTGCTTAGAAAACTTGATAGTTGTATTGTTTTACATGACTGGATTCGAGCCGTGGTGGTGATGTCATTACAGCAGTTCTTGTGTGTGAATTATTGTGCTGCTCTGTCTGCACAGGATTAACATGTGCACAGCCACTATGTAGAGTTCTATAGTCTGTAGGCTGGTAATGCAACGTGTGTTCATAGTAGGCACAGCAACTGATAGAACCCTTGCTATTAAACTATGAGGACTTTAAAAACCTAGAGGCTGAGCTAGAGACATGGCTCAGTGACTAATAGTACTTACTGCTATTGCAGAGAGACCGAGGTTTAGCTTCCAGCACACCCATGGTAGCTCAGAACCATTGTTAACTCCAGTTCAAAATATTTTAATGCCTTTTCTTACACCATCGGCACCAGGCATGCTCATGATGCAGACATGTATGCATGCAAATATATATAAAATAAACATAAATAAATTATGTTTAAAAAACCTAGAAGCTCCACATTACCTTTTAATGAGAAATTCTGTGAAGAAAGATTTAAACAATCCAATACACAAAAGCATTTAAATTTTGTTATATAAACCATACATTTAAATCTTATTTAAAAAGCACTTAACAATGTTATTATTTAACTGAAAACTTTGCATTCTGGTTTGTGTGTGTGTGTGTGTGTGATGTTTATTTCTGCTGTACCCCCAGAACTTTCTGCTTGAGTCTAAGATATTTTTTCACAACCGATATTCTGTTTTGCCTTGTTATCTGTAAATGGTCTGGTATGATGAACACAAATTATTTTAAATGTGAACAGGCTACCATTCTATGACTCACTCTAAGATGTTTTCTTCTGTAGAACATCAGCTGCCTGGTGCTGACCTTGGTCTACCCCACTGTTGGCAACACAGATAATCTGGCTCTCCAGGCTTGTAGGCACATCCCTTCACCACACACAGTGGGTTAGAAATACAAGAAGATGATTGACATAAAAGTTCTCTCTACAAACACTTTTCTGCTGAATTTCATTCAGTGTATTAGATTCATTTAAAGTGTGTCTGGTTTCATGAAAATAATTACTAATACAATTTCATTTGTGATTAAGTCTGCTTGTTTGTACCAGACAAAAGTAAGCCAAATTTAAATGTGTTACAGATACTCCAAATCCATTCTTATTAATCTCTAAAACTCCGCAGTTTGTTCTTTAGAAACTGTCACAACTCAACAGCCTGGGAAAATGTCCACTAGTGTATAATAAGCAAATTACAAGAGGAAACTCTTAAGGCATGCTGCCATTCATCATGCTTATGAGGAACTGCTTGACATTCACAATATTGCTATGGCTTCTATTAAAGCCAGGAAACACAGTTTTATAAACATGCCATAATTTTAGAGTTGCTACAGAGCAATTTTATGAGCATCAAACCCTCTCCTTTCCTACTGATTTTCTTATTAGATTTGTTATTAGATTATGAAGGTGATGCAATAGAAAACATTTTTGTTCTAATTATAGCTTCTTATTTCAAACCTCTCTTTTCATTTTCTATTTTGGATTTTTAAGAAAATCGCCAACCATGATGTAAAACTGCAAAATACTAAAAACTTTCAATGTTTCAGGAAACAGAAGTGGAGTCCAGCTGAACTCCAGGGGTACAAAAACACATAGTGAAGCTAGTTCTCTCTAAAAGACTTTATTATCTGCTTAACTCTAGATTCCCAGCATTACAAGCAAAAAGAAGTGGAGACATGGAGATTCACATACAAAGACATAAAAAAAAAAAGCATGAAACAGGGAGGTACTACTACAATAGCATCAATATTATGGATTAGCTTTCAACATTACATGAGGTGAACCTCGTTCTATTAGCTACCACACAGTAAGTAAAACAGATATGTCTTAATTACTGAAAGCCTGGTCAGAAGAAGAAATCAATGAATTGGGCCTTTATGTATGGCAAAAGAGAGAGAAGTAAATGTATCCATTCATTCATCAGGTGGTTATTACATGCCTGCAGTTTCAAGGCACTGTGCCAGGGCTTTAAGGGAATAAAACCATAAGTCAGACATGTCCCTGTCTCAGAGGAAAATACTAGCCTTGTGTGAGGACCTTAGTACAGTCAGAAAGTGTTTGAAAACTGTTTACACATTTGCTGATTTCCTTTCTGTGTAGATAATTAGATCTTACGAGCCTCTGGCTATAATTATACATGTGACAATATAAGCAATTGCCCTCGTAGAGAGACAAGAATTTGAAAAGGATCAAATGCATAGAGACACCAGTCCAGGGAGAGAAGGGAGCTTTCTTCGAGATCTAGAAAACTCTTTAAGTGATAAAATTGTTTACTGCTTTCCTTTTTCTCATAAAAATAATATATGTTTAATATGTTCGTCACTAAGAGTTAATTCACAGGTTTCCAAAAGCTAAAACCTGGTTAACTGTAAGTTAAAATTCCACTATGAAACAAAGCAACTCATGCTAGAAAAAAAAAAGGTTCACAATTTAGGCTTTTGAATTTGAGGTATCAGGTTATGCAATGGAGATACAGTGGAAAAGTTGTTTTGTCCTCTATACAGAACATGTGGGCCAGAAGTATAGACAAGCTTTGAATTTATCTCAGTACAGAAGTGACATGCTCCCCACAGACTGTGGAGTACAAGAACCCAAGTTAGATCAACCTAACAAAGGACAGCACATCAATGAGCCACTGTGCACTGAGAAAAAGCACCCTATGTGACCTTCGTATCCTGGTTAGGAACTACACTGTTACAGCCAAGATTAAAAGCCATAACTGAACACCAGGCTTCAAAGCTACACCACTCCTGCTTTCAGAATGGAGGCTTTATCTGGAAATGCTACATCATCAGAAAACCTGGAGCTGTCCCCAACAAAATCTTGACTTCTTATCCCATTAAAATTGTCTACCTGAACTGGCCCCAATTCTGGTATTCACACCGCTCTCTCTGGTCTTTTGAGCATTTTATTATTATATATTAAGGATAACTGGGAAAACTGCAGTAAATATTCACACGAATATAGTGCCTAAAACAAACAAAGGAGCTAGAAGATTAAAAAAGTGCAGGTATATAAGGGAATACAACAAGAATAACAATACTCAACACATGACATACAAGCAATATATTTGAAGCAATTAAAAGGAAACAATTGACATTTAATGATGAGCATTCAGAACAAAAAAAAGAATCTTAAATTTACAATTATGAAACCAAACTTTTGAGAGTAAATAAATAAATAAATAAATTTACAGGATTTTTCTAAGAAGCAAAAACATGAAGGCAAAGAAATCCAACAGAGCAGCAGGGGAAGATAAGGAAATCAGAGGATCAGTGTAGACAAGAAGGAATGAGATCAGCATTAAGGACATAATCTAGTGGAAACAGAACAGTAGGTACCAAACGCTTACCTGTGGGAACCATCTCTGTGACTGCTAGTGAATTCTACTGTATAGGAGCTGCACAGACTTTAGAGAGGAGAGGAGAGGGGAGGGGAGGGGAGGGTTGTAAACACAGGCTTAATTAGTTAAAGTCACTGTTGAAGGATACTTTATTTAAGATTGCAGAGGAAAGGAATAACCATTCTAGATCTCTGTATTCCATCCCATCATCAGCCACCAAACCCAGATACTATTGCACATGCCAGCAAGATTCTGCTGAAGGAACCCTGATATAGTGGCCTCTTGTGAGGCTATGCCAGTGCCTGGCAAACACTGAAGTGGATGCTCACAGTAAGCTATTGGATGGAACACAGGGCCCCCAATGGAGGAGCTAGAGAAAGTACCCAAGGAGCTGAAGGGAGCTGCAACCCTGTAGGTGCAACAACAATATGAACTAACCAGTACCCCCTGAGCTCGAGTCTCTAGCTGCATATGTAGCAGAAGATGGCCTAATTGGTCATCATTGGGAAGAGAGGCCCCTTGGTCTTGCAAACTTTATATGACCCAGCACAGGGGAAGGCCAGGGCCAAGTAGTGNGAGTGGGTGGGTAGGGGAGTAGGGGCAGGGGGTGGGGTATAGGGAACTTTCGGGATAGCATTTGAAATGTAAATAAAGAAAATAATAATAATAAAAAAAGGAAAAAAAAAAAAGAAGATAAGGGTGTACAGAATAGAACACTTTTCATGTGTTTTGTCTCCAAACATGTTTATTCATCTTTTCTTGGGAAGTAACTAGAAAATAAATACTCCCAAAACAGTAGAATAAACCCAGGATCCAAGATAAAGAGTTATCCACACTTCAGGGAAGATGAATTACGTGAGAAGGCAGCTCCATCTGTCCACCGAGGTCCAGGATACAGGCTCAGTCTAGGAGTAAGCATTCTATCTAAGGAAGGAAATTAAGTAGACATGATTTGACCACCTCGGTGGAGAGCTTCCATGTATCCTAAAGGCTAAAACTGTTGTAATGGCACATAGAAAATGAGGTCACGGAATTAAAAAAAAAAAAAAAAAAAAGAATTACTAGTTCAACAAACCAGCAAAGCAAACCAGCAAGCAAGCAAAAACAAAAATACTTATTGATTTCTGAAAAGGAAGAAAGTGTATAAAAAATAATATTAAAGCATATAACCATGACCTTGAAAATCCTAGATTTTTATCTACTTAAAATAATGACACACTTAGAGCAAATTGGCATGTTGGGTACTTACTGAACTTTCAGTTTCCTCTCTGAGTAGTCAATACTGGCTATGTAATCATGCACTCTTCCTAATGCAATCTACGCTTTCCTTAAACTACCCAAACACTTATTCTCCCAAGTGATATAGGTCACGACGAGATAACCCGAGCAGAAATTGCTTTAGCTTGGTGTGCATGCATTAGGAATGACTTTGGAACCACATGTTGAACAAGAGCAAGTCTTTTGGCACCTTCTGGACAAAGACAGCAATACGGCAGTTTCTCTTATTTTACTGTTGAGAGCGTCAAAGAAAAAGAGAAATAGAAATTGAACTCACTAGTCTGGGTGGACTAATTTATACCACTGGGTGCCTCTGCTCAGTAAGACATCTCATTTAATAGTAACCCAGCCAAGAAACTTGAGAAAACAGACCATGGATCAGATATTAAGTGGCCAACTCAGGTTTGGATTTCTGGTTGGCCACATTTCAGGATTTTGTTCTGTTTCTGAGCTTGAGGGTCACAACCTGTTACCCAGGTTAGGTCTAACCACTTGTCATCAATAAGCCTATCAAGCGTCAAATTAAAAATAAGAAACAGAACACAGAACTTTTAGTGTGGTCATATTGAGAAGAGAAAAAAAAAAAAATAGACCAGTAAGTTCTCTTAAGTCCATCTTCGGGGTTCTGAAGGGGAATGAATGTTTAAATAGAGGGCAGAGGGTATGCAGATCTAAGCAGCCCCATTAAGGTGTGGGCCTGCCCAGCATTGTCTTGTCTTTGACTGGTTTCTGGTCTCATTCTGTAAAGTGGTCTGACAGGTTTGTTAGAAATTCTCTCAGCTAGACAGGTTTTTTCCCTCTGGCTTGTGCAGGGTTTTTTCCTCCCAGAATGAGATTCCTTGGGGGAGGGTTGAATGGGGAGTCACATTTCTTCAGAGTCCATTGTTTTCAACAATCTGATAAAGAGACACAAGCATCTCCTTAGAATAGCTTCATGTCTGCCAGGCTGATTACAGTTCTAGTTTGCATTCTGTTACTGTTATCAAGGACCAAAAGCCTAGAGAGATGGCCTAGCACTTAAAAGCACTTGCTGTTCTTGTAAAAGACTTAGGTTTGGTTCCCGGCACTCACATGGTGACTCCCAAACATCTATAACCACGGTTCCAGGTGATCTGGCGCCCTATTCTGGCACGGCAACACACCGTGGTGCACACAGATACATATAGGCAAAATGCTCAAACACATAAAATAAATAGGTCAACAATACAGACCAAAACCAACTTAAGGATAAAAGAGTTTTTTCTATATTACAGATTAAAGTCCATTACTGAGAGAATCCAGGACAGCAGCTCGATCTAGACACCGAGACAGAGTCCATGGAGGTATATTTCTTACCTGCTTGCTCCCCGAGGCTTCCTCTACTGCCTTTCTTTACAGCACAGTCACATATGCCTACATAACACACTGCTCACAATAGTCTTGCCAGTTCTACATTTTTAGTAATTCATTAATTAATAGTTAATTCATTATTTACTAATTAAGGAAGTGCCTCACATATATGCCAGTGATGAGCTAATCTGATGCAGGAGATTCCTCAACTGAAGTTCTCTCTTCCTAAATGTCAAGTTGACACAATATTAGCTATCCCAAACCTGATGGTGGCACGGTGACAGCTACAGAAATGGAATAAACATGATTGTGTAAGCAACTCTGTAATAGGGAATAGAATTATTTGGCTTGAAAAGTCTTGAAAAAATAATAAAAACTTTATTAATGGCATAAAAAGACTGAGAACAGCCTGACGGGGACTCTGAGGAGCTTTCTGGCCCTATCACCTTAGGCAGACAATCATGGATGGCAGTGAATTCTGAAAAAGGGGATCTGGGTCCTTGCAGCAGAAGTGGGTCTCTTCTTATATTTAGTGAGGATAGGAGTGATTTCACAGAACAACCCCGCAGCCAGGCTCTGATTTTCTTTTTAAACAAGAGGCAAGGAGGAAAGTAGGGAAAGGATTATATGGCCACTGATACCCCTTTTGAAGCCCAAGTGAGAAATCTAGGCAATTGGAAATCTGCTAACTTGAAAATATCACCAGCAGAGCATTTGCTACTGTCTGTGAGGAAGGAAGAGGCTGCTGTAGGTATGATGGCCTGAGAAGCAGTGTGATCAGGACTCTAACTTCATATACTCAGACATGGCATAGCTGGATCCCAACGTAGTGAATCTGTTTTTAGCTTTTGTAAGTCCTTCCTATTGACTTCAACGGTGTGCAGAGCATCACTTGCACTTTGATTAGCAGTGAACAGGGTTCCCTTCTCCTACATCCTCACCATCATTTGACGGAATCTCGGTGCAGTTTTTCATCTTCATTTTCCTGGTAGCTAAGTATGACTAGAGATTTGAGGAATCTCAACAGAATTGCTACATGTTATCTCGGAAATTGGAGTCTCTTATCAGAGTTCTAAGTTTCATTAGTAATATAATTGAATAATATATTGAAAGGGAAGCTCATAATTCTATTAGTATTTGACAAACTGAGTCCTGGCAGCTGCCAGAAGGAAGAACATGAAGCAGAGAAAGAAGAAACCATGCAGTTGAGTCAAACTGACAGGGGTGCCAGCCACAAGACAGACAAGCTGCCAGGTGTGCAGCTGAGCTTTAGAGAAAGCAAAGCCCAGGGCTTCAAGGAAATCATTCTTGGAAAGGAGGTAGACAGGAGAAAATAATAAGTTACGCTTTTCTGAGCAACTCAGAAGAGCAGACAGCCTTATAAAGCTATGTGACTGTGGCACTGTGAGTGACTGTACTAGGGAACAGGAAACCCGAGGAAGGAATTACCTATGATCAACCTTCCTACTTCTTTAGTATGATTTAAGGTGGATGCCTTTTATAAGGGGTGGTCCCTTGTTGGATGATTGACATGCACAAGTGGAAAGTTTGTTCTCCACCCAGGCCAGAGATTTTATTCTGTTGACCAAAAGGAATTTTCCCTCAATGAGCTTTTATTGTTCCTGAAAAATAAGGGTGTTGAACACTTTTTCAAATGTTCATTGGCCAGCTGCATTTCTCCTTTTGAGAACAGTCAGTTCATTCCTTAGCCCATTTACTTACTGAAAAATTTGATTTTCTTTTGGCATTTATATTTGCAGTTCTTTAGATAGTCTAGACATTAGTCTTCCTTTTGAAGCTTCAATGGCCACATTTTTTTTTTTTTTACCCACTCTCTAGGTTGTCTTTTCATTCTGCTGTTTGTTTCTATTGCTGTATAGAAGCCTTATAATTTCATGCAATCCTGTTTGTCATTTCTTGGTAGGATTGTCATCTGCACAATATTAATTCCATTTATCTGTAGCATAGAAAATCCTTCCACTTTCTCATGTCTTCTGTTTTTACTGTGGAGTTATTTCATTATTAGTATGTAGAAAGACTGTGGACTTTAAAAAGCAGATTTGGTATTCTGCCACTTTCCTGAAAGTGTTGATCATTTCTAAAGTTCTCTGGTGAAATTTTGGGGGTCTCTTATGTATATTACATCATTTACAAATAGACAAAAATTAAGGTCCTGCTCATCTTCCTGGGTAGGATGCAGCTCTGGAAGCTGTACACACACAGCTGCTCACACAGTGGTCAATTTTCTCAAAGGAAGAAGGCATAGGCCCACCGGCACTTGCATATGTTACTGGCTCTACTGATAAACAAGGGAATTCATCATTTCCCAAGAAGCAAGAACAGCAATGGCTTTCATGTCTCCAGTTCTGTCTTTCTTCATAGCACACAAATGCTTAGCTTCTCTTCCTTTTCCATCTCTCCTCAACTATTTGCTTGCTTTCTTCTCTCTCCCTTCACTCCACCACCTAATTTCTTGCTTCTGCCATATTCAGCAGGCCAAGGGCTAAGCATGGACCACGGTGCTGTGTCTCCCTGTGGCTTTTTCATTGTGACATTGCCTTTGCCTTGGGGACAAGTAATAGCTAACAACCAGCTTATGTATGGGGATATAATTTTATTTCTCACATGATAGAAATAAAAGTCACAGATTGCTAAGTCTCATAATTATGGAAAAAAGAGAAATGAAAACTTGCTGTAAAATCCGTAGCGTATCACAGGTGTCCCACAGTATATACTTTTGTCTATATGTTCATTGCAATGCATTGTCTGGTATGAGGCCTCCGGCTTCTGCTACTCTTAACAATATTGGCACCTCACTGGGTCTCCTCTCAGATTATCCTGTTGTTGCCCTGTATCCTGGAGATTCTGTAGCTTCTGATCTCCAGGACCAGCCCCTTGATGTACTCTAGCATTTCATCAATGTTATGTTGAGGCCAACTCAAAACCCTGAGCTGGGCCTGAGAGGTAACTGAATTGGTCAGCCCACTGGCTCTTCTCTCTCAAGACCTTGGATCTAGCTCACCAGCAACCCCTGCAACCATGCTTAGCTCTACCCTGCTTCCCAGGTGAAGGTCAGTGCCTGCTTTGGCCAAGTGTTGTAGCAAGTGAGAAACATGGTCAGTTCACCCACTCTCAGGACCCAGTGCCAGCTCTTTGCCTGTGGTAGGTTTTAAGGGACAAGGAAGAGGAAGAAGGCTTCTCTCCTTCATCTCTACCACTGCCTACCAGACATGAGGCAGGGCCTGCTCTTACAAGCTCATAACCTGGTGACTGGTTTACCCACAACACCCTTAATGTGAGTACTGTAGCTGTCTAGGGGTGGGGTCAACTCTCCTGCTTTCATGCCCCCAGGGCCAGCCCTCCCAGGACACTGAGGTGGGGGGGGGCAATTCTTCACTGTATGCAGACATCAAGTTGTCACCAGGTAGCAGTCCAACCCAGGGGTGACCACTCGGCATTTGGAGGTAACAGAGCTCTGCTGCTGTGGGGCCATGGACCCAAATATGGCTTCCAGTGGCAACACAAACCAAGACCTCACCATAGTCTCAGATGGCATCATTGGTTCCTTACTACCCTTAAGTCTCCAGTTTTGCCTCTCTCCATTGTGCCCACACCCTTCTGTTGTTTCTCTTTCCCTTCCATTTCCCCAACACTTACAACTGCTCCTCTGTGTTGTGCCCAGAGGTCGTTGAGTGTCTGGGATCATCTCAGGAGGGCTATCCCTCACTCATGCATTATGGCACCAAGCAGCAGTCATCTTGGGCTTGCCCCCCTGCTCCTTGGCTTGCACTGCTCTGCACTGGTAGTCCTCTCAGGCTAGCTCCATGTCTGGGCTCTATGGCACAGGTCTGGTGGCCACCCTGGGCTTGCTCTTCCTCCAGGACAGCATCTGTCTTGGAAGAGTCAGCTGTCTTGGGCTTACTCCCACCTGGGGCCTGTGGTAGCAGTCATGGTTCTTTTAGTCTCCAGCTAGCTCCCCTGCCCCAGGAACCTGTCTGGGTAGTCTGTCTGGGTCTGGGTGGTGCTGGACTGATGATCATCTCAGGGACCATTGGCTTCTAATCATTCTGATGTTGGCAGGTCAGAACACCAAGTGTAGGCATAGCCTCTCTCCTCTCTGCCATCTACTGACACACATGTGACACAGCAGCCATACCTGCCATGCCTCCAGGGCAGTCATACTTTATGCTTTAGTCTTGATGATTTATCTTGAACCATTCTGCCTTTAAAACATTCCACCGAGTTTCCTAAATGTGTTACTGGATTTTTTTTCAATTTCATCTTAATGTGACTTGAACTCTTTTCAATAATTCTCTCTCTTTATTGAAATCAGTTTGTAAATCCTGAATCGTCTTCATCAGTTCATTTATCTTTATGTGCGTCTTTTCTTGGGCATCACTCAGACATTTATTGCTATTGTCTTTAAGTTTACTGAGATGTTGAGGGTTATAATGGTGTCCCACATCTGGTCCGCCACAGGGTTAGGGCCGCTCATGGAGGCTGGATGCGGGAGGTTTGTGTGTACCCCATCTGTCAGCCTGGGCATAGGACTGTGAGAAGATGCAGAATTCCTCCAAGATGGGGAGGCACAGTCTGAGGTCCCCTCGGAAATGCCACTAGGTTCCTCAGAAGAGCTTAGAACAGAGTGGGGGCTCTAGCCAGGGGCTGAAGAGAAAAGAGCAAGGAAGAGCTCCTGCTGGTTCTTTCTGGGATGAGAGTGCTTAGATGGTGGATTGGCTCAGTGGAGACCTTGGCTCAGAATGCAGAGAGGCCTCCTGCTGGAGATTAGAATTGGCTCTTTAGAGGAAGACCTGCTCCATTGTTCCAGCATGGCAGGTCTGATGAGAGGAGGCAGTCCATGGTTTAAGGCATTTATTGTCATGGCAGGAAGGGGAGCTAAGAGTGGAGCAGAGGCTGAGAAAGGCAGAGAGAGGGAGAGAATAGAGAAATAGAGGCTGAACACCTGCTGCCCCTTGCAGGCAACAGTCACCTGCCAGGTCTCCAGGGTTCTAAGCCTGGGCTCTTCCGGGGACCAGGCTGCCTATCACAGCTCACCACCTGTACTGGCTAGTTTTGTGTCAACTTGACACAGGATGGAGTTATCACAGAGAAAGGAGCTTCAGTTGAGGAAATGCCTCCATGAGATCCAGCTGTAAGGCATTTTTCTCAATTAGTGATCAAGGGGGAAAGGCCCCTTATGGGTGGGACCATCCCTGGGCTGGTAGTCTTGGGTTCTATAAGAGAGCAGGCTGAGCAAACCAGGGGAAACAAGCCAGTAAGGAAGATCCCTCCATGGCCTCTGCATCAGCTCCTGCTTCCTGACCTGCCTGAGTTCCAGTTCTGACATCCTTTGGTGATTAACAGCAATGTGGAAAGTGTAAGGTGAATAAATCCTTTCCTCCCCAACTTGCTTCTTGGTCATGATGTTTGTGCAGGAATAGAAACCCTGACTAAGACACAACCCCACCAGATGTCTTTGTCTTCTTTAATATCTCCGAATTTTTGATGAAGGCCATGATTGTTCTGTGCCATAGATAATAACTGGGTACCATTTTTTTATGGAACCTATAGATTTGGGAGGAGATATAGTGTCTGTCTTGCTTTTCATATTGCTTTTGGTTTTTTTGTGATAAGACTTGGGCATGGAAAGTTATTTTGTTGGTCATGCAATGCAAAATTCTAGATTGCTTCAGTTGAGAAGTTTGTTTTTTGTTGTTTTCCGAGATTGGCTGATTTGGGGCTAGGTATATGGAGTTGGTACATCATTCCTTCAAATATTCAGTGATGAATGTGGATTGGAGAAATGGAGGCGATTCCATTTCACTGTTAATCAAGAAAGCAGGGGGAAGGAAGGAATGGCTGGATTGCTTGGGCTGGTGTAAAAGCTGTGCCATTCAGACTATGCCTGGGGGTGTGAGGATATCATGGGTGGCTCAGGGATCTTGCACCAGTATACAGGCTGTGTGACTGGAGCTAGGCCTCATGTCATGACAAAGGGAGGATGTAGGTTGGTCTGGCACATATGTAAGTATTAATGTGCGACTAGGCTGTGGTGTCGAGGGGTTAGCATAGGGAGACTCAACATGCTTAACCAGTGCACAGTTGTAAGTCAGGATAATTCAGACTGGGCTAGTGCACTGGGTATATGATTTGGACCAAGTCTGGAGGTTGGGAATAGTGTTGGAAGACTAGGGTCTATGGGACTCTGCAGGCTGAACAGCTCATAGGATGTATGATTGAGCCCAGGATAAATATTAGATATTCTTTGGGTGGTCATAAGGCTGGTCTGGTGTTCAGAATTTTATACTAGGCCAAGCTTGAAGGTTAAGGACAATACAGGTGGAACTCACCAGGCTGTGTATATGTGTATAAACAGGAAGTGAAGCCCAGGCTAGGTATAGGGATTGGGAAAGTTATAGGCAAGCTAGGTTGTAGACGGCTCACCAGACTGGGAAGGGACACAGGATATGAAACCTTGGGTAGTCACAAAGGTCGTGTGTCATAGACATGCTAGGGTCAGGCTTGCTAACCAGGTTGGGCTGGCACAGAGGATCTAGAATTAATATATTCTAAAAACACACTGTGTCTCTCACTCTGACTATAGAGCTATTAAAGCAATAGACCTCAAGAAACTGTAATTCCCCCTAGGAATCTCAAGTTAGGAGAATGGAAAGGCAGGAGCCTGGAATGAGTCAGAGAGTGAGCCTGCCTCTTGGAAAGAGATTTCACACATTTCTAAGACCTTATCAGACTACATTGATGAAAAATGGGAGGTCAGATAAAGATAGGTCAGTGGTGAGTGGGACCACATCTTGACAGGGACTGCTGAGAGGCACATAACCATGGCCCTCTATTTAGTCTCATTTCAGATCCTCAAAGATAGACTGGCAGGGGATCAGTGGGCCTTTTATCCTTCCATCCAGTGCCTTCACATTGAGTATACACTCTTTCTTCTGCTTTTTACAGTTGATTTGGCTGTTCTGATTGACTCCTCAAGGACAGGAGGCAGAACCAGACTCCTGGAAACACAGGCCGTGACTCCAGTTTTGGTAACAGTTTTTTTACGTTTTGCATTAGGGTCTTTGATTCATTTTAATTGTTTTTTTTGTTCAGGGTGAGACTGGTGGGTTGATTTTATTTTTTTGATGTGAGTTTCCCCCCTCCCCCAAGCATTTTTCATAGAATTAAGAAAGGAAACCAGCCTCCATGTTTATCAGCAGAAGAAAGGGTGCAGGAAACTGCAACACGTATACCACTGAACTTCGTTCAGCTGGAAAGAAAAATATAATTATCAGGAAAATGGAAGACACTTGTAATCATTGTGTTAAGCTAAGTGTCTTAACTCTTAAACTGAGAAAGGTAAATACTGAATATTTTGTTTCATATGCAGATTCTGTATTAGAATCTTTATATATGTGCCCTTGTGAGGAGGTGTGTGTGTTATAAAACTGGAAAGGAGATCACCAAAAAGAGAAAGAGAAGTCTTAAGGGAAGATTAGGAGAGAAAATAAAAAAAAAATAAGTGAATAAACAGAATAAATGTGATGTGAGAACTGAAGGGAGTCCAGTGAGGAAGGGACTGTAGGAGGTTAGAGGACAGAGAAGTGGGAAAAGAGGGTCACCCAAGGAACATGTGTGTAAAAATGCCACCAGGAAGCCCACTGCTTAGCGTGCTGACACTGAAAGAAGAAATTAAAAATAATAAAAGGAAAACCAGAAAACAACTTCATGAGAAAGAACTTAGAGCATATTTAAGGAAACATACGATTCATTTTTTGGCATTTTTTGCTTCATGAACAATACAAATGCTATTTGTTTGTGTAAGGCAATAGATATTCAGTGTTGAAAAGCTGAACGAGTCAAATGAGCCCCTTTAAGGAATTAATTTCATAGTATTTTCCATTTTATGAGTTTAAAACTTTCATGGAAAAACTGAACTTTATTTTAAAACATGCTTTAAGTGGTCACATACTTTTTATAAATTATACCTGTATTTTGGGTGGATGTTGATTATCCTTTGAACTTAGTAGTTTTTACTTTGGGATAAAATTCATGTTAATTATCTCTAAATTGTGATTTTTAACGATCATAGAAGTAAAAAAAACGAAGAATGCCCACATGCTTTAACAAAGCAACACTACAGTTACTTAGAAAACTACTGTGATTACGTGAGCGATAAATTAGAGGGCAGCTTCCAAATGGCAGCTTTTTGATACTGGAGTGGTAATGATGATAAAGTCAGAGGACCCTGTAAAATAGGCGTCTGTGAGGAGCTCCTGAGCACTCCACGTGCTGCGAGCAAGAGAGCTGCATGCTCATTACGGCGAGGTTCACAAAGTATCAAATGGCTTTGAGCTCTGCCATCTGTGCCTGTAATACAGAAAATTACACCTGATGGAAAGTATGGCTTTAGAAACGTGTAATGGAAAGTATTCAAAAGGCAACAGCATAGGCTTCTGAGGTGCTGTGTGCAGACTGGGTTGGGAATGGCTGCACTACAGCATTTTCTCAAATGACACACCCTTTCAAGTACATACTCCTTTTCAGCTCCTTTGCAAAGGCATTCCCTGTAGTGTATGCCCCAGAACTCATAGTCCAGACTAGGAGACTAGGAATGCTGTTAGTGCTTACATGACACACATTGGAATAATGGTCATTTGTCGTAGACCAAGCTTTATAACTGCTATTATTTCATCTTCTGTTCTTTTCATAGTATCTCGTGGTATCATTATCCACAATTACTTTTGTTACTGATGGGTCTCTTTTTTTCCATGTTAGGCAGTAATTCATTTCAGGGTGACATTCTTAGAGAGTTTACTAAAGGGCATCAAAATGTAATTATGAACATCAAACTACTCTTGTTGAACCAAACAATACAGTCAATGCATGTTATGTTCAGGTCTGTCAGAATGAGCTCTACAAGCATAAGGGTTAGGATACCAACAGCAATGACAGGGTATGAAAGTAATCGGCAGCAGCAAGACTATGGTTAGTGTCACCAAGAAAGGCCTACAGGAGGTGCATGGTAGAACTCCATCGTGTGGAACTATATACAATGGTAACTCTAGTTTGAGATATCTCAATGGACAAACATAGCTCTTACCTCAAACAGGATAAGATTATTCTGGAGCCAAATATGAATGACCATGGCCTTGTGGGCACAGGTTCATGTTACACAACACATCATGTTAGAACATGGAAGCAGTTAGGTGAAGTTTTCATGGTAACACTAGTCATTAATTAGAGTATTTTAAAGACCTCTTTGTGGAAACATCAGGCTTGTTAGAGAAATGTGGGGAAATCTCTGCTATAGGTCTTAGATGCTATCTGAAGACATTCTCAGCCTTCAGATCAGTGGAAGCTAGTGCTTTCTTGTACACTGCAAGTAGATTTACCTGAGGGCAGATATTAAGTCAAACAGTGATGGTCAATGAATGATGGTCAATGAATGATGGTCAATGAATGATGGTCAATGAATGATGGTCAATGAATGATGGTCAATGAATGANTGATGGTCAATGAATGATGGTCAATGAATGATGGTCAATGAATGATGGTCAATGAATGATGGTCAATGAATGATGGTCAATGAATGAATGGCAGCTAAAGTCAGACTAGATAACTTGGCTTTTGACCTGAAACACTGAATATTATGTGTCAGACTGGTTCTAAATTCTAAGGGTAAGACAAGAAGTCAATCAAAGACTATTAGGACTCTGCTGTCTTTAATAGTTTAGGGATATTTTCAAGGGAGGAGTCTAAAAGCTGTGAATGTAAACGGAATACAGATGTTATGATGGGTAACTACCCCAGCATCAGCGGAGGGACGAGCAGTCAGTGCATGGTCCCAATTCACAGGAAACAGGTTTACTGAGTCTACTGTAAGAAGCAGCAGACTAGACAGTAAAGAGTGTAGCATGAGGCACTGGGTTGCAATGTCTCCATTTTAGAGAAATTCCTGTTCTGTTAGGGTGACCTGCTACTTTGCGGTTTCTTAGCATGTAATTCCTGCCATGTGGTTAAAGACAGTCAGGACTGGTTTGTGTATGGTCTTAAGAGGTTAGCATGAGTTGCTGGACTAAGCATGTGAAAAATTCCCTAATGGAGACTATAATAATAATTAATGCTGGTTCGTGGAGAAGTTGAGACCAATTTACCTTTTAAGAAGATATTCATTAGGAAAGTTTTAGCCACAGGGCCTGGTCAAGCCTTGAGAAGGGAGATAGCTTAGAAGAGATAGCTTAAAACTAAAGATAAGAAAAGATAACATTCAAGAGCTGCACAATGGGGAACCTGAGGGAGTAGTCTAACAAAACCACAAACAAAATGGAGCTCTGGCTTTTGTTAAGTTTTCTTGGGTAACGGGAAATCTCACTCTACATTAAATTTGACATAGTGACTGTTATTATATACAGAGTCAATACTAGATGGTCCGAAGCATCAGCTTGGCACAGCGTTTTCTCAGTACCTGATGGTAGAAGGGCATGGCCTTCTTATGGATGGAAACAAAAGTGCCCTCCCCCGCCTTTTTTTTTTTTCTTTTTGGTTTTTCAAGACAGGATTTCTCTGTATAGTCCTGGCTGTTCTGGAACTCACTCTGTTGACCAGGCTGGCCTCGAACTCAGAAATTCGCCTGCCTCTGCCTCCCAAGTGCTGGGATTAAAGGCGTGTGTCACCACGCCCAGCTCCCTTTACACTCTTAGTCTCACTAATAAAATTTAAAAACAGACTTAGAAGCAATCATGAGGACAATATTATTAAACACTGGGAGAAAAACAACAGGACAGGAAAGTTAAAAATATCTCAGCAACCACAAGGCACAGGGTGAGTAGGTGTAGAGAAAAAGGCATGCAGTTCAATCAGCTAGGCATGGAAGTCAGAGAAAGGGTTAAAGCCCAGAGTGTCAGAGAAACAAGGCTTAGGAATGCTGAGTCATAGGTCTGAGTTCAGAGGACACCTTGTTCTAGTCTCTTGAGTCTCATGGCAAAGGGCTACATCAAGGACACATGGTAAGAAATAAAATTAGCATATAAAACCACAAAAGACCCCAGATAACCAAAATAATCCTGAGCAAAAGGAAGTTAGAGGGACTTCTCTTCCAGTCCTCCAAATATTTTACAGTGCCATAGTAGGAAAAATAATATGATACTGGCATTAAAAAAAAAAAAAAAAAAAAAAAACATATGTAGATCAATGGAATGAAATGGGAGATAGAAACAGGAATACATGTAATTACAGCCATCTAATATTTGACAATGATGTCAAACCCATACACGGGAGAAAAGTCATAATGTTCAACAAATGGTGCCAGGAAAAGTGGATGTCTACATGTAGATGAGTAAAATCAGAGCGATGTCAATCACCCTACACAGACACACAGACACACAGACACACAGACACACACACACAGACACACACACACACACACCAAACAACAACAACAAAATCCAAATGGAATTGAAGTCCTAACTGTGAAACCTGAAACACTGAACCTGCTTCAAGAAAGCATGGGCTACCCCTACGAGGCATAGATGCTGAAAGGAGTTTCTGAATATGGTCCCATTTGCCAAGAATTGAGGCCAGCAACTGACAGGTGGGCCTTCGGAACCTAAGAAGCATCTGCAGAGCTAAAGAAACAGCGGATACAGGTTCTGACCATTCTGACTGCGGTAAGATGATACATCAAAGTAGTTTTAGTTGACATTACATTGATGGATGAAGATGTTGAATATTTTAAAAATTATTTCTAAGGTATTTGTATTTCATCTTTTGAGAAGTCTTTGTTTAGATCCATGTCCCATTTTTTAAATCGGGCTGTGTGTTTCCTTTATGTGCAGCTCTTTTTTGAGTTATGTGTATATTTTAAAAATGAATCCTTTGTCAGATATATAATTGGTCGAGATTTCTCACGTTCTGTGGGCTCCCTCTTGACTAGGATGATGGTTTCCTTTGACATATTAGAAACTTTTAGTTTCACGCAGTCCCATTATTTATTGTTGGTCTTAATGTTTGTACTATTAAGATTCTGTGCAGAAAGTTCTTTCCCAGGCCGACAAGTGCAAATGTATTCCCTATTTTCTTTCCCTATCAGGTTCGGGGTATCAGGTCTTTAACTGAAAATCTTTGATGCATTTGGAGTTATTTGGTGCAAGGTGAGAGAAAAGGATCTAGTTTCATTCTTCTGCATGTAGCCATCCAACTTTAGAGTACCATTTGTTGAAGATCATATCTTCAGTGTGTATTTCTTTTTTAAATTCTTTGCCAAAATTCAGGTAGCCATAACGTGTAGACTGGGTCCTTTATTCTACTTTGTTGATCAGTATATCTGCTTATCATACCCATATAATTTAACTTATATTCTATAGTCTAAGTTAAATTCAGGAATGGTTATAGCTCTATCGATTCATTTATTGTTTAGATTATTTTTTCATTTTATTTTATTTGTTTTCAAATAAAATTTAATTTTTTTCAATTTCTATGAAGAATTATATTGAAATTTTGATAGGGAGTGCCTTGAGTCTGTAAATTGCTTTTGGTAGGATGACCTTTTTGTGAAATTTATTCTAATTCAGCATACACTTCCATACTGCTGTTCATCACCAAGGAAGTCAGGACTAGAACTCAAGCAGGTCAAAAAACAGCAGCTGATCCAGAGGCCATGGAGGGATGTTCTTTACTGGCTTGCTTTCTCCTGGCTTGCTCAGCCTGCTCTCTTATAGAACCCAAGATTACCAGCCCAGAGATGGCACCACCCACAAGGGGACCTCCCGCCTTGATCACTAATTGAGAAAATGCCTTACAGCTGGATCTTTTGGAGGCACTTCCACAACTGAAGCTCCTTTCTCTGTGATAACTCCAGCCTGTGTTAAGTTGACACAAAACTAGCCAGTACACTGTTATATGGAATAATTGACAGAGTACTGGTTTTAGTTCTTCGAAAGTCTGGTAGAATTCTGAGCTGAGCCAGTCTGGCTATGAGCTATAGAGATCCATTTGATTTATGATATCATTTAGCTTCTAGGTTTTTCTACATTTTGTTTTAATGATCTATTAATAAAAGTAGAGTTTTGAAGTCACACATTATCTCTGTGTTGGAGTCAATCTATGATTTTAAATATGATATTGTTCATGATGCTGCTATCCCTGTGTTTGATACATAAATGTTTAGAATTGTAATATACTCTCGGTGGTCTTTCCCTTTAATGACTATCTCTTCTGACCAGTTTTGGCTTGAGGTTATTTTGTTAAATATTAGAACAGCTATTCTGATGTTTCTTTGTTATACTTGCTTGAAAAGGTTTTCCCACCCATTCACTCTAAGGTGTGTGAAGCCTACACTGGAAGGTACATTTTTTGGACGCAGCAAAAAGATGGATTCTGTTTTCTAATCCAATCTGTTAACTTGTACCTTTTTGTTGGGTAACTGAGACTTTTAATATTGAAGTTATTATTGAATGGTATTTGCATACATTAAGGACGAGTCTGTGATTGCTGGGTGGAGCCAGGCAGATATATCCGTGAAATAAACTGTTATTCTCCTTCAAAAGGGAATCAAAAGCTGCTTGTAAAATAGAGTCTGTCAGGAAAAGCCACAGTCTGAAAAGCCACACTTTACACAGTGTAGAGCGACTTATAGCAGGGTTCAGCCTGGTCTCAATGAGAAAAACAGAAACAGTCCCTTTTAGATCACAGACTGCTAGACTCCCCTCCTCTCTTCTCTCCTTCCCTACCTGATATCAAAGAAAAATGGGACTACTAGAACAAAAGAGAATATCAAAATCATATTGGGAAAACTGGGCCCAATAATTTATTGAATATCAGTAAGTACCTCACTTGGACCCCAAGTGGAGGACATCTAAAACTCCCGTGGTGAGAGTCCCACAGCCCAATCATGTGATCACCCAGAGTGTTCATCACAGGGTAGACAGGCACAGAGGTCCTCACTGACCCAGGGACTTGAGGTCAGCTTTGTGGACAGAGTCTATTTAAACTCCTTCCACTCATCACCCTGTGTCTTATCTAGTTGGACTTGTTATCCAGCTGTGCATCTGTTCTTTCATCTGGATCTGGTCCTGCCTTTCACCTCTACAGTCACCACAGCCTCCTACCTCACTCCTGCAGCTCTGCTCTGACTTCATCATCTGTCTCAATGGCAACAACAGGAAGAGCAGCAGCATTTCCAGCAGATTCCTGACCTGGCTCCCTATCATCTTCCTGAAGATATTTTCTTACATCCCTGTTAGTCTGCCAGCTTCTGACTCTGCTTCAATCTCTTTAACACTTTGAGCCATTCTATACCTGACAGAAGTAATATATATGTATCTGACTGGTTTCTTAGAGTTTCTATTGCTTTGATGAAAAATACAATGGACAAATCCAACTTATGGGGGAAAAGAATAATTCTATTGTATAGGCAAGTGCATCTTCAAAAGAAGTTCAGTCAGTAACTTGAGGCCAGGACTGAAGCAGAGGTTATGGAGGATGGGACGTATTGGCTTACAGAATTATGGAGGAGTGGGATGTATTGGCTTTCTCTTGTGGCTTGCTCAGTCTATTTTGTTTTAGCATCCAGAACCACTAGTCCCAGGATGATATCATCTACAATGGGCTGTGCTCTCCCACATCAATCACTAATTAAAAAAAAATACATTATAGACTTGTCTACATGTCAATCTTGTTTTGTAGTTTTCTCAATTGACTTTGTAGTCTTCACAAATGACTATAGCTGTGTCAAGTTGCTATAAAACTAGACAGTACAATTGGCTGTCAGAAAAAATGGTCCTACCTGCCATCCTTTGTGAATTAATTTTTGTTCAACAAATCCTGATACTGTTGAAGGACACAGAAATGTTTTTCTATGTTTCTGACATAGTATGTTCATGCGTTTGTCTTTTATTTGTAGCTTTTTTCACAGACTTGAGTACTTATTTGGAATAATAATAATAATAATAAACATTCCTAATACTTTACTGGATAAATGGGACTCGGAGCCTGGGTCACAGAACTGGCTCAGTAAGTGACTGAGTGTCATCCCTGAAACTTATAAAGGGATAACTCACTTCTACGAAGATACTCATTCTTTGACCCAACACATTTGTAGTAGTACTCAGGCACTCCAATGCCAAAGATAAAATGTTTGTTAAATTTCAGGCCCCCTTTTCTAAAACCTCTACACATGGTAGACAATCTTTTTTGATGGGCTTTTAAATTCATTTACAGGTATTTTATTGAGGATTTTTGAATATATCTTCATTAATGGTATTGGACATAATTTTCTTTATTTTTTTTCTATTTTATTTACTTATTTCTGAGTTTTGTCGTATTTTGGTTTCAGGTATCATAGGAATCACAAAAAGGGTTTGGAAGTGCTCCTTCCTTTTCTCTTTGTCTAAGGAATATGTTCTTAATGATGCTTTCTGATTATGACGTAACTTCCTTCCCAATCAAGACTAAGCTACGACTTCTAGTCCTTAGATGTACAGTACATTCATGACACTTCAGCTTCCTGTGCCTTGGGGTGGTACTTAAGTAAGGAAATGAAAACATTTAAAAACAAAAGAATCAGAAAGAAATCATTAGAAACTACTGTTGAACAAGAAAAATGTGACACTACCCCACAGCTGGTCACCATTAGCAGCATTTTAGTGTTATCTGTGTCAACAGATATGTTGCGGCTCTGGACTTCATTGAAACATAGTTGGATGACAAAGGCAGACACCACAAATGTCTGCTGCTGGGCTTGGTGGGGTGACTCACGGCACAGGCAGACTAGTCGGAAAGCATCTGCTAGAATCTTCTCAGAATGCCATGCACGATTTGGCTTTCTCTGTAGTCCTGCCCTCTTTTTGTTATTTTAACTTGGCTGAGTTAGTTTTAAGTATGACATCATTTTCCAATGTACATGGACTTCACAACTTACCCAGGGAAGATGGCTAAAGCATGTAATCAAGTTTTTTTTTTTTTTTTTTAATGACGTTTCATCTGAAAGTGTTGGAATGAGAACTGAGGTTTCTTATAGAAAATTGAATGCTTATTAATCTCTACGGACACATACAAATGAGAGTAAATTAAGCAACCAGAACGCGAATCAACATTCCCTGTTATAATTATGTAGCTTTGTTTGCTAATTGTTTCATATGCTAAGCAGCTCACTTAATTTTCTGACTGGCTGAAAAGATAACTCTAAAATATGTATGTCACCAGGGGGTGGGGTGGGAAATCATCTTTCCTTAGATTACAGCTTGGAATACCGCTGGAGCTCCTGGAGCATGTTCCAAACCTTTCATACTTGAAGAGCAGAGTCAGCATTGTGGTTCCCTAGCCATCTAAGAGAGGGAAGGCTGCACTCTGACATGCCCAGGAAACCCAGGGTTTAGATGAAGTCCCGGAGGAATGGGGTCTGCTGTTTTCTCTCTCTCTTCTCCACCGTGTGGTGTCTCCTCCCTTCTGAGGTTGAGTAAGATCTTAAATGTGTATCCTGACCACTTGGACCAGTCTCCGTTTCCTAAACGTCTTTGTTTGGATCAGTGTTGTCTGTCTGACTTTATCGGTTTCCTTTACTGACTTCTGCCCCTCCCTTTCCAGACAGGCCTGCCTTCTTTCTTTTTATTTCTTGGCTGTCTGGTAATATTTTTTCCTAGTTTGTTATAGTGTTCCTTTCCCCGTCCACCCACCATGAAGGATGTCCCCAGAGCACAACCTCTCATTCACCCAACAAATAGTCACTGAATAAATAAATATTCCTTGACATTTTTCCGCTTACACCCACATACAGACCATCACATTTTGTTGGCTGTACAGTAAAACTTATTGAGAAACTGACTTTGATGTAGTAGTACCCACATGGTTAACACCCCCATGACCTTTTGGCTGGGCTTCAGTCTTTCAATCCGTCTGTAGTGTTGCCTTCCACCACCACCTGCCCCTTCGTTCTTCATCCAACCTCTGGAATCTCATTCTTTTCTAACCCACCTCAAGGCACACTTTCTGCTCTGCCTACAACATTCACAGGGCTTTTCTGTTCACTTAGATCAAAGGAGGACAGGTTCCCTACGTGCTCAGCTGTTTTATGGAATCTCTAAGGTGGTTGAGCTTAACTTGAGCTGGTTGGTTCTATGGAGGAGGGGTGTGTTGTTGTTTGTTAGAAGTCTTTATACAGAAAGATAACATGAACTTATGAATGCAGGCTTATTCCTGTTTCCTCCTCTGGTCTTACCATTTCTGAGCATGCCAACCTAGCTTCCTGTACTCCAGAGTTACACAACCATTAGTAGGTTGCTGTGTCTCTGAGCACAGCATGCTGGGAATGTGTGGAAAACAAGCAGTTTCATGGCCCTTCCGTCAAGGAATGTTGGAGTTGAGAATAAAGATATCACAGATATCTTGCACCTTGACTACGCTATGTATGAGGGGTAAATTATACATTTAGGCCTGTGGACTAAAGGCCTTATGTACTGGGTTACATTACAAAATGAATGGACTCCTGGTTGACTATTTTGGACTTTCTTCAACCTCACCTACTCAGTTTCTCCTGAACACTTTTCCTGTAACCAAGGCTGACATTTGGGAGGAACCCAATGATGACCATGATTGCTATACAAACTTTCTTTTTCTTTAGAGGTTATATACATTTTATGACTGGACAAACCACACCCCCAATTTAGACAAGAGCAAGTCTCCAGGTTAAAATGTTGAACTCCATCTGCTAGGACTGATTGATGGCCATGGTTCAGTATAAACCTTCAGTCTTGCTGTTGTGTGAGTTGTTACAGACCCAGCTTTGTTCTCCCAGCTCCTTCTCTTAGAGCTGTACCTGATTTTGTTACCAGTTTTTATCCAAATTCATTGGGGAAGAGGACGATTTTGCTTTTGTTTCTTGGCAGGAACTGCTTGATTCTGAAAGTCTTTTGAGAAGGCATGGCAAGAAGCCAAATCAGGTGTAGGGAAGAGGAAAGGGGAAGGGAGTGCCATACAGATTTTGGAGAATAAAAATAAAACATTCACCTTGTGGTGAGAGAAAAAGTACGCCAAACCAATCAAGTGTACAATACAGAATGAGGTGGCTTATATTTTAGTGAAATAATTTGATTTGTAGGTAAATGGGTTAGGATTGTTTCCCATTCTGAGAAACCTTTGTGTTTAGGGATCAAAACAAAAATCATGAGTAAGATGGCCATAATACAGAGTTCCACAGTTTGGGTACAGGAAGCAGGCACTGGAAAGTTGGCCAGTGATAAAAAGCTTGAGCCGGGGCATCAAGAGGTGTGTTACTTAAGCAGGAAAGAATGAATGGAAGAAGGCAGAGAAAATGTGAAGGGAAATATAACAGTCCTCTAGGTTGGTGGTAGCGAGAGTAGAGATTTATAAAAATCTGGAACCATGTAAGTTAGAGGATCATTAGTAAAGTTAGAGAAACTCGGTGCGAGATCTGGATTTGATGAGCTAAAGGTGCTAAGTGTTTGCCACGGGAAGTAGATATCCGTGGAGTAGACAATGCCGGCAGACTGGAAGGCTGGAAACCTGAGAGGGCTGGAAGGGTTTGGTTTCAGGTTGTTATTGAAGTGTCTGGCTATTTTGAAAGTCTCAGACACTATTGCTTTATAGGAGCTCTTAAGTTCTGCCTTTGAGACTCAACAGAGGATGAGACTGTCATGGTAACCAATAATTACTGGTAGACTCTACAGCTAAGCATACATGGAAATTCCATCACTAGCCAGGCAAGTTGAGGACTCCAGAGGTTCGGGGAAGCAAGAAATCAAGTTCAAGGAACTTGGCAGTCCTAAGTTTGAATTTCTGGAAACATATTTAGCCAAATGACCAGCCATTCTTCTGAGGGCTGGTCCTACTTGCCCCTGCCTGGATTCATGACGCTGCACCTGCCACCCACACTGTAAAAGAATCCATCCCTTAGCTGACCCTCTTCAGAGAAAAAAAAAAGTTTCACTTCATTCTTCCATACTCCATTCTTCTCCAGTCACAGTTTCCATCTCTTTGACTATTTCTACTCATGTCTGAAGCTTCCCCAATTTTCCTTTATTAAAACGAGGGAGGAGGACACACACCAAGACCTTCAAAACAGCAAAAACTGGCTCAGCCTCAAGACTATTCTTTCCTCTAAATGTCACACTCCTAATATTTACCAATGTTCCCACCTGCTTTCAATCTGCTAGCTAGTATTCCTCTTGACTTTATGCTAATTTTTTACAAAAACTGTGATCATGAACTTTGAGTAATTTTAACTTTAAAAAATTTCAGAGTTAGAATGAGTATTTATTTCCTTTCTTCTCCCATTTCAGTAAGATTTAAGCACCAGCTTGTAGAACGTGGTCAATTTGACTCTTTCTTCATTTTTAAGCATACACGGAGTGTGTGAGACAAAGTTGTCAAAACTTTCCCCCCTGCACAATTCAGTTTAAATCTTGGGCTAAAAGTGTAAAAACAGAGGACAAATGACTTTGCATAGACATACTAACAGAAACCCGAAGCCATGGAGGCGGCTCCCAGGAGCCCAGGAATGGCTCCTCTACATCTTCGGAAGTAATTTTCCATGTGCCTGGCGGGGCGATCTTGTAAAGCACAGCCCAGGTTGCCCAAGCTGGGCTTGGACTCCGTCGGATTTACAAGCTTCATTACTGGAAAGAGTCTAAGGCTCTCCTGGCATCAGCAGCGGCAGAGATGTTCACCGGACAATGAAAAGTTTCTCTTTACAGAATAAAATCAAAGCACGGGGCCTTCGTTGACAAGGTGATGGCTAAGTTCAGAAGCAACAGCTGGGAGTGTGACAAGCGCCTACTCAGCCAAGCAGGCTGAAGCCCCCGCAGTCACCACTCACCTCCTGGAGCGCCCGGTTCAGTAGAGAAAGGAGTCTAGCCAGGGCGTGCCAAGGAAGCTTCTGGAACGCGGGGAGAGCAGAGGGGCGCGCGTTCCGCAAGCAAGCTCCCTGGAGCCCCGGCGTGAGGCGGTGCACGTAGGCGTAGGCGACTCGGACGGAGGGTGGGGGCGCAGCCGGGATAGCTGGGGACGCGGGGTCCCGGAGCAGCGCTCCGCCCCCGGCCCCGCCCTCCTTGGCTGCTCTTAAGCCCGCGCCGCGGGCGCCGCCGGTTCCGTCGTCCGCTCCGTGCGCTCAGACTCCGCGGTAGTCGGCTCAGTCCTCTCCGTGCGCTTCGGTACCCACGCAGTCCTCCCAGTCCGCCCTCAGCTCCCGCCCCGGGGCTCACGTCTGGTCCGGCGCTCTTCGGGGTCTCCGCGTCTCGCGAGAAGTCCTCGCCGCAGGCCTTCGGCTCCCGGGTTCAGGGGCGGATGGGGGACCGCAGAGCGAGGCCGGGGCGGCTGATGCCCATGCTCGCCCTGCTGTCCTGGGCGGCCGGCCTGGGCGTGGCGGAGGAGACGCCCGCGCGCATCCCTGCAGGTGAGCTCTGCTTGCCGGTTTCCACTGGCGGTCTAGAGAGAGCTGGGCATGTTTCCTCTTTGCGTGCTTCATCCCTGCGGGACCTAACCGCGGGGCTCCGTGCTTTGCGATTGGCAGGGACCGTCTTTCCTGCACCCCGGGAAACAGCTTGCCATCCCACCTCTGTCTACAAGCTACGTTTTGGACCCGGCTCTGATCGGACCCAAAGCGCTCCCACCCACTCCTCCTTCCGTTACACTTTGAGGCGCCCCTGGCCCTGGCCGGTGTTCGGAAGCTGAACTAAAAAGCTAGTAGTTGGAGGCAAGATCGTGTGAACAAAACTTTCAGGGTTCAGCCAGAGGAGAGCCCCGCCGCCTATTTGTCTCCACGGGACTTGTAGCGCTTTACCGCACAGGGGAGTTCTTTGGCGCTTTCTACTTCTGGGCCCTGGCCTCAGCTCCCTGGAACTGAGTCTTGCGTTTAAATGACCCGATGCACTCTGGTGATGAGTGGGTGGATGCGATAATTTGGCATTCTTCAATAACTAATTAGATTCTTTTCCTCTGGAAACTAAGCCGAGGAGCAAACATTTCTACCTTGAAATTCCAATTCAGAGGGTAATACTTGGCACAAGTCCAGCTGGTCCCTGTAACCATCGGTTTTTGTCTTTCTCTTGGCGCAATATGTGAAACTTAAGGACTTAGAAGCACCTGGTTCTGTGGAACAGTGCTCGCTTTGTTGGCTGCAGTCACAGGGAAATCGGAACCTGTAACGAGTATTCCGAATTTGAAGTAAAATTTATCTCATATCAAAGGTATTTCTTTCAGCATAATACTAGAAAATCACACAGATAAGTGAGAATAGAGACAGAATATAAAAACTTACTCTGAAAACTGCCTTTGTTAAAAAACCCAAAGAAACTTTTATTGATAAGTAAACATAACCTCCAGGATTTGCTAATTTTAGAGTTTGGCTTCAGCTTTTGTCTATTTTATGCCACCTCGATGCGACTTTGTTTACAGAGTATATCCATGCCAGTCTGCTACCTTTAAAACAACTTCCCCGTGCAAGCTTTTACATTTCACGGAATTGGATGTTAACTTTTAAGGGATTGTAATATCTGAGGCAGGGGATTTCAGATACGAATGTTTTCCTTATAAAACCTATGGTTAATATCTGAGACATGGTTTCTGTGGTGGTAGGTGGGCCCAGACTTCAGTTATGAGCTAAATGTTGGAAATGTTTCTGCATTAATGGAGTCAAATGAGGAGTAGCCATTCTGGTTACACACACAGATAGATGGTTTCACATGTTCTGTGGTAAGCTAATAAATGCAGAAGGTGCATTGTTTGGTAATTTGATCAGATTTATTATCAGCTCTGGTAAGTTTTATCCCTGAAGTAGTATAACTGAAAATTACTACATAAATATGGAAAGAATCTTTCAGGTCTTAAGTTGTCTAGATGAGTGGGCTTTCAAGAAGAGTGCAGATCACCTGTGACCCCCATTATTTGTCAATGTGTTCCATCTGGTCAGTAAAAATCATATTCAGAGCTGGGGAGATGGCTCAGTTAGTAAAGTACTTGTCCCAAAAGTGTGAGGATCTGAGTTCTGGATCCCCAGGGTCTACTTATTAGCTAGACATGGTGGCCTGTGCTTATAACCCCATTGATGATGAGATAGATGATAGGCGGATGTAGGCAGATCCCTGGAGCTGACTGGCTACCTAGTGTAGCCTGCTTGGCAAAGCTTGCTTGGCTAATGAGATCTTGTGTCAAACAAAAGGTGGCTGGTACCTGAGGATGACTCCTGAGATTGTCTTCATGCCTTCACATGCAGCCCCACCCTCACCAGCATGTGCTCACTCTCCCACATAAAAGGAATGGGCCCTATGGATAATTTGAGCCATACCCCCTTTGCAGGAGTCGAAAGTCTAGCTTTTTCCTTGACCTCTACCTACTAGATGGCAGTAGCACCCAGCTATGAAAGTGAGAACGACAGAAGTCTTCAGCAAAAGGCCAGTCTCTTGAGAGGCAGATGGTCCAGGCTTGAGAATCACTGCACAAGATAAATAGGTGTCCTAGAGGCAATGTGACATTACCGTGCTATCAGTGGGATAATAGTTCCTACTCTGCCCTTCCATTTAGTTTTGAGAGTCTTCTGGAACTCATGCGAGCCTCCAACTTCAGCTTCCTGAGTAGTTGGGAACAACAGGTTTTAGTTTTTTAAAAACCAATTTTTTTTTTTCTAGCAATTTTCCATTGTTACAGTGAGTGTGCTTCTGGAATATATTTCCTGGCTTTGGCTGTGTGCTCACCGTTTGGGAATGTCCTGCTTGTTACAGCAACTGAAAGGTCTGCTGTGTGCTTCCCTGGATGCCTTTTGGCAGCCCTAGCAGTCCAGGCGCAGAGAGGATATAGCAAAGATTTCAGTTAAAATCATTTGTCCCCATTTGTCCTCGAAGCATTTATCAAAATTTTCTTTCCTGGAGCTTTTCCCAGGCAGAGGTCTTCAGTCAGGTTCTCATGTTGATGCTTCTGTCTGTACTCCATGCCTTCTAGATGAGAGAAGGAGAGGTCGTTCCTGCCAAGTCTTTGCAGTCCGGATGCTAGACCTGGATCCAGACTCGTTTGTGCTTTTAGAGGTACCTTGACTACATTATGGACTCCACTGGGCAAACCCAAGTTTGGAGCAAAATTGAAAGAGATGGTTTCAGACATTGCTGTTAGACCAGCATTTTCCAATGATGTTCATTTATAAGCTCTTTAGTTTGCTATGGTGCGTTCGAGGAAGGAAAAGAAGGCTTGTTCCCTATCTGCTGATGCAAACCAGCAATTTACAGGGCGGAGAGGGAGACAGTGGGTCCTCAGAGAGGCTGTGGGAAGGGAAGGAGGGAAGCTCCTTCTCTGGACTCTGGCTTTCCTGCACTTCTCCCCAGTCTGAGACCTGGGAGATCCCCTCATTTGCTCTCTTTTGTTTTTGCTTTTCTTTCTTTTATAATATGGTCCATTTCTGCAGCTCAAACCTGTTTTGCTTTGTGTTTCTAATTTATTGACTTAGACTTTGTGAAGTAGAGCTTCACAGTCTTCAGCATGCACGTTTGATCCTTTTACCACAAAAAGATTCACCGTTTATTTTGTAAAGCTTAAGATCTCCTTTAAGAATTATGAAAAGCAGCATGCAGCCATTGAGGTTAGTAGGTGCGCCTCTTCCAGGCCTTCAGCCAACTTGGCTCGGTGTTCTTTCTCCCTCGGGGACCCTTGCTACCAAGACTGAGCAATTTAAGCATGTCCTGTCAGCCAGGTCCTTATTTCCAAGCTGTTGTTAGCAGCTCCTTTCCATAGCTTGTGTTCTCCCCCTCCTTGATTTTTCTTAATCCGAGATGGTGCATTCACTGTCCCCCTCAGGTGCTTGTATGGCACAACCAATTATAGGAACAGAATTGAGATTTGGGATGTTTTGTACCTCCCACAAAGCTACTGGGAACAATAAGAGGAGCCTGTTCGCCTTCTGTTCTCTTTCTGTTTCTCCTTGCCCTACCCACCCTCCGTATTGTTCTGATGGACTTTTGGGTATTTGGAAAAGAAATAGCAACTGGGATTCCATGACTTAGAGAGATGGTAGTTTAACAGGGAAAGCATGCTGTTCGTAGGTTATGTATATAGTGGTATACGTGCAAGACTGAAGGCCAATATGTCCCTCAGCCAGGGACAGAATGCAAACCACAGGCCAACTCCACAAGGCCAGACCAAGCTGTGTGTTTTGTATGGCCCTTCAGCAACCAGACTCCCCAATTTAGGATAGATGGAAAAGATCAGAAGGCAAGTCATATATCATAGCATGTGAAAACTTTATGAACTCGGAGCTCTATTGGCTGCAGTTACATTCATGTGTTGGCATACTGTCTGTGGTGGCTTTAGTGCTCCCAGGCAGAGCTGAGTAGTTTGCCACAGATGGAATTGACTACGCAGCCTTAAAATGTTTACCGGTTTGCCCTGTGCTGGTCCTTGCCATAGAGGATGACATTCTTACTGAAGCTGTAACACATGTAGATTGCTCCTCTCTTGGAAAGAGCCACATTTGGGACAGTAGCAGCTGGCTCTGGGCATGCCAGAGGCCTGGTTTTCATTTTAGATGTTGCCAGTGATTTCTACAATTTTTGAAACACAATACATGACTCTAGCTAGATATATACTTTGGTGTAAATACTGTTTATGTAGTTAAAAACAAAGTATCTTTATTTTGGCCAGATGGGATGGAGACACATTTTTCTTTAGATTTATATTCTAGAACTTTATTCAAGGGAGGGACTTGGTGATGAGTTTTTGGCTTACTTCCTTGAATGAAATAATTAGTATATTTGTCCGTCAGAAGTTTTAGTCCCTTGTAACTGCAGCAATAAATCAGGCTGAATCCAGAAAGCAGTAGTCTCAAGCTACTTGAGTTGGTTGTGTGTGTGTGTGTGTGTGTGTGTGTGTGTTTGTGTGTTTCACTTTTCTTTTCCTCTGTGAACAAACTATAAAGGAGTAACTTCCAAAGCTATTACCATTGCAGTTACCCCCCAGTAGTTACTCGGAATCTTAGAATATGGGCAGTGTCACTGCCCTGAAGCTGCCTTGAAAGGCTGGTTTGTTAAACAGTTGCTGACTGTCAGTGTGGCGCTGTTAAATTATTACCCTACTCATTGGGTCACAAGGATACTTTTTATACTCTAAATGCTTCATAATTTTAAACTGTAACTTCAAATGAGTTACTGTTTATGTGAAGAAATCCAGCTTAAAATTTAAAATACAGCAACTTCATGTACATTTGAATCTTTTTTCATTCAGGATAACTTCACTTACTAACTTAGATTGGAGATAGGAAGCTTTTATGCAAAAAGCTAGATTTCCTTTATTTTTATGTGCTGATAGAGGGGAAATCAACTTCTTGCAGCGTTTCTATAACACATGAATATCCTATTTTAAAAAATAAAATAAGCCGGAGTATTTATACATTTATCTGTTTGCATTATGACTTGCAACAGTTTTCTCAACGTAATAAGAGTGTTGCATTCACGCTCCTACCAACATACAGATTTTCTTGGGTTTCTTAAAGAAGGTATGATTATGTGCAAAGGGACCTGTGACTATATTTGTTGTTTCTGTACATGATTACTATACTGCTACCACAACTTTAGCTTAACATCTAGTCTGTGTAGAACGCTGAGCAAGCAGTGAGACGTCGCTAAGGAGGCAGCGGGCAGCCTTTACTCCTCATGTCGAGAGCAGCCAACGCTGAAATCTCTCCTTTCACTGTTTGCCACTTCTCACAGACGTGCAAGGTTCTGAGTGACAGGGACACTCCACACCTTGCCGAGACAGGAAGACCCTTGCTTTGGAGTAGCCCTCCCTTCTGCCTTGTGGATTTCTGTTCGTGAAGGACAGTTGTACTCAGAGATGTCAGCAGAGATGAAAACAAAACAAACAAACCGACCACCACATTTCAAATGTTACTGCAACCTACAGAACACGTTCTATAAATAGTCCCTGCGATAATTCTTAGTGAACACTCGCTAATACATGGACCTATTGAGGGCTTGTCAGGAAGTGTTTCTGTCAAACCAGGGTGAGTTTAAGTAGACAAAGGTAAAATGACATCTCATTTGTTAGATTATGTGTTGATTTTAGTATTATCTGTCTTGTTGATAGATACATAAGACATCCATTTACCGTGCTAACTTATCTTTGTCATTTTTTGTTGTGGGGTTGCAGTGTCAGATGTTGCTAAGGAAGCCCTCCATTTGCTTTCCGGTTTTAAGATTTCTTCCAAAAGCAAAGCAAAAAGAGACTTTTCATTAGATTTCAATAGTGTGGTTATATCCCAGGTGAAAATTTCTTATTGCATGGAATAAAGGGGCTTTCAAATCCTAGTTTTTATGTTTTGAAGAGAAGGGTCTGACTGTGTAGCTAGCCTGGCTTCATAGTCATATTCCTCTGCCTCAGCCTCTCTAGGGCTGGCTAGGCTTGTGGGTACGAGCCATCATATCTGCCTCAGCATAGACTGTTCTTACGTTCTCCTCGCCCTTGCCTCAGACACTCAGATACAGGAAAGAGATATTATTCCTGCCAGGTCACACCCTCTCAGGGTGGGCCACCTCCACCCTGTTTCTGGTATCCCCTCTCTGGAACTGCCAGGAAGGGCTGACAGACCGACATGCTGCTTCCTCCACAGCTGAAGCTTCAATTCCCTCTGGTCTCTCCTGGCCCTCATGAAGGCTACTCCCTCTCCTTAGCACCTGGCATTTACAGATAACTTGGGCTGCAGAGGGGTAGTGGAAGACAAAACTGACTCAAGACATCCAACCTTGGCCATTGCCCCACAGATGACCCTAAACCCTGGGATTCCCCGGGACCCTTTAACTTTAAACTTCCTCAGCTAGAAGTGAAAAGAAAGCATTTCCTTAAGTCTAACTGGGTAACGTCAGCTGACCTTGGGTCCATTTTCTTGGATAGCACACTTTCCCCCTCCTTAAAGAACTGACTATGTTCTTTCTGGGCTGCTCGAAGCTTCCCTTTCACCCCAGTGTCTTGTCCTGTTCTCCAGTAAAATCTGTGTGAAAATTGCTCCTTCCTGGTGTTGTTCTCCCCATAACTGAAGAGTGCCTGGTTGACTGCATGGGTCCAGGCAGTCACTGGTTCCTCGGTTCCTCATGCTGCAGCATCCCTGGTTGGTAGGGAACCCTGATGCCCTCTTCTTTCCTCTAGAGCCCAGGGCACATGTTCAGTACTGCCTTTGGTTTAGTTAGCTTGGAGCCAAAGTTTCTATGGGATCTTAGGGTGCTAATTACTTAGTATCTAATATCTATTGCACCGAGGGGATCCAGTTCCTTTAGGCCTTTAGGTACTTCCCTCCCCCCTTTTAAGGCCACATCGCACTTATATAGCCCAGCTGGTCTTAATCTGCTGGCCCCCCTCCCTCTGTCTCCTTGGGATTACAGGCCCATGTCACCAGGTGTGCCTCCTTGTTTTGGTATTCTAGATTCAGTTTCTAACAGGTTCCTGGAGCATTTAAAATTTGATTCCTTAGGTATGGTAAACTCCAGCAGCTATTTTGTTTTCAAAAATTCTGCAAATGAAGAATTTAAATCATGGTCTTTCAAAACCCAAATGGCCTGACTAATTCACTCTCCCAGGAAGCCTTGCAAGACCTTGTGCCAAGGGCTGACTGTCTGGTTGGTTGGTTGGGTTTTTCCAGTCCCGGTCAAGCCAGCTCTGAGACCTCTTGTCTCCAGAGGTCTCGGCTCCTACTTCAGCTGGCATTTCCTGGCTGCCAGCCTGTGCTGTGGCTGAGACCCGAATGCCCTGTTCATCCAGGCCCTACTAATTCCTGCTGGTCTCTTCTAGCGGACAGTTCTCCTTTTCTTCTTAGTTTAGTTTAGAGAAGGTTGGAATTTTTCAAACAGTGACTTTACTGGGTAACCAAGGGCAAAACCAAACCAAACCCAAATCTGGAAAGTCACCAAAGCAAAGCAATGACCAGACCCACGCCGCAGACAGGGTTCTCAGTGTTTTCTGACTCGGTGTCTTTAAAGCCCCGTGCTCTTGGCATGCGACTGGTTTCTGAAAACCTCTGCCCAACTTTTGTCTGGCCGATCGTTTATCTCCTTGCTTTCCCCAGCACAATGTTTTACAGAGGCCAATGCTTTCCAAGGTAGGAGTCCTTGACATTGAAGATAGAAAGAGACTAGTGAATGGCTGTTTGTAGCCAATCCGAGGCTTGTTAGCATAACCCTACCCATTTAATAGCTTTCCATTTTCTTCAGTAGGAGATAGATTTTGTGTTTTTATTTATCTACTTTTTAATTTTTGCCCATATAATTCCTTTTCCCCTTTATTAGTTATTTGAGAGTTTCAAGTACATGATTTGATCATATTCACATCCTGTTCCAATTCTTTCCAGGTATATGTATCCCTCTTCCCTTCAAACCCAGCTTTGCTTTCTTTTCAAAAACCTGTCAGGGCCAGTTTGTGCTGCCCAGGTGTGTGTGTATGTGTGGTGGTCCAGTGAAGCTGGTAAATTCCTTTGTATTGTTATAATTCTTGGTTTTGAGTAGTAATTTGCTAATGCTTTTGTGACTCTATAGTTTACTAAATACTGATTTAATTAACTAAACTTTATGCTTTCCTCTAATGAGGGTTTTTGTTGGTAGCTACCAGCTCCACCATTTCCATTGTTTGATACTCTGGATATGGCAATATTTCGGGGTTCCAATGTTTATCGAATGTCCTGTCTTAGGTTTTGTTGCTTTATGTGGAGAGAAGATAAAAGTAACCCAAACAAAATCACAGTAGACTCAGTTCTTTTGTACACTGAGATTGTAGGAGTCATGGTAGGATAATAATTCATATGTAAGGTTGAAGAGACCCGAAAGCCTTTAGAGTGAAGAGCTGGGAGGACAGCTGGCGCCAGGAGGCAGGGACCCGAGATCCCTTCATTCCATGAGCTGGGCCCTCACCATGCCAGCAAACCTGACTGGCAGGGTATGAGGTTTCCCCTGAGTTCTTGGGAAAACTGCTATTATTTTATTTGGCCAAAGAGAACAGAGATACACAGTGGTCTTGTATTTTGAAGTTTGTATTTGTTCCTAGTTATTGTATCTCTCATTAGATTTGACTGAAATTTGATGTGGCTCTTTTTTCTTAATGAGCTTTTGATTTAGAGGTAAGGTCATGCTAACAACAACTAGAGTTAAATTTACATTTTAAAATATTCCAAATGTTTCATATGAGGGAGAAAAACAGTCTAGTGTTGATATGAAGCTATTTTTTTTGTCTTCTCAGAGGAATTACATAATCCAGTGCATTTAAATACTGTAAACATTTTTTTAAAAAACTGTATTCTGTTGTTTCCTTCCTATTTAAAATTTGTAAGTTAATCAAGATGATGCTGATAACCCTGGAATGGCTAAAGCCCAACCTATGTAGTGTGTGCTATTTAAAAATTTACTCTCTTTAGTTTCTTACTGAAACAGATTTATCCCATAATTTTAAAATAGGCTGACATTTATTGTGCTAGATTCATAAGTTCAAAAGAAATCACTTTGTAGGAGAAAAGCTCATGAGTGTGTGTGTTCTGGGGAGTGTACGTGCGTGCTTGCATGTGTGCTCTGCTAGCTACAGAGATCGCCCGTAGGCCTTTAGAATGGGATGCCTCCCATTCTGGGGCTTGTAGGGTTGCTGTCGTGTGGTATTTGTTCTCCGTTTGCGTATCCACAATTGAATGTTATCTCGTGAGTAGCAGCCTTAGTGATAATACTTGGAGGATTACTTTGCCTTTTCTTTGTCTTTTCTTCTTTTCTTTTCCTTTTTTTAAGACTATTTTATCTACTGTTTCCAAAAGGACCACACCCCACCTCCCTGCACTTGGGGACCAAACTTTCTCTTGCCAGGCAAGTGGTCCAATCCTGAGCTAAACCCCCAGCTCTCCAAAATGACTTTAGGTAAATTAGAGAAAGAGTTTCAAACAGGATAATCAGAAGGAAAGTGTGTACATTTTGAAAAAGCAAAATTACTCTTTTGTTATGATACTATAACATTGCAGAATCACTCACCTTGAGAACTGAGGAATTAACTGTGAGTTGTTGAGTAACCGGTAAATGCTTTAGTGTGTGAGTAGACTTTTTAGTGTATAGGTGTACATGCTCATTTGCACATGTGTACATATACATGAACATGTATGTGTGGGTTTGTGCCTGAAGGGCCGGGGTTGAAGCTGGGGATCATGCTAGATCTCTCTACTTTGTTTATTGAGATCTCTCCCTGAATCCAGTGTTCGGGAGATTTTTATTTTATTTTATTATAGCCAGCCAGCTTGTCCAGGGGATTTTCCTGTCTTCTTTCAAGTACTGGGATTATCAGTGGTCCATACCCACTCAGTTTTTAATATGGATACTGTATAACCAAATTCTGGCCCTCGAGTTTGAGAGCTTACAGTTTATTGAACCATCTTCCTAGCTACAAGTTAACAAAGTTATCTATTACTAGGTGATGTTTTATGTTCTTCAAGTACAAGGATTCCCCCCCCTACATGGTGACAGGTCCTAAATAGCTAAGCCCACCACTTTGGTCAGTGGCTTTTCCCTGAGCGAGGCTTCTGTACTGCTTATGATGAGTGGCTTATGAAGATGGGGTGGGATCCTGGCTAAAGTGTGAGGGATCAAATAAGAAGTTTATGTTTTAAAACATGCTCAAGATAAGAACGAACCATCATGGATAATGCATTCCCTTTCCTATAACTAGGCTTGGATTCTGGTGGGCCTGTGTGAGCAGCTCAGTATTAGAGTGCTTGACTAGCATGTTCAAGGACCTGCATCAGTCCCCAACACTGAAAATGAAAGTAAACTAATTCATCATAGATGGAAGACGTGCATTTTTCTCAGTAGTCATAATCTCCCCATGGGAATGAAGTGAAGAGTCCATTTGCACTGTAGGGAAACCTTCTGGAAAACACTCGTGTGAGGAGACAAGAAGCAGAATGGCTGAGAAATCTTCACGGGTGAAGGAGAAGGGCTCAGACAACTAAGAAAAACGTTCATCAGAATCCACTGATGGGGCATTGTAATCCATTTTGATTACATGAGTTGAACCTTTAATTCTGTCCAAAGTAGAAACATGGTTTGGTCAGTTTCCCTGTAGGACTTTATCTAGGTTATGCTAATTGATGCCATGGCATTTTACATTGACCATAATGAATGTACTGTTCCAGATGTTTTTTCTAGACCATGACATTTAGCTTGTGGTCTCCTGTGGGTGGACCCTGGTAGTATTCTCTCTCCCCCGTCTCTCCCTCTCACTTTTTCTCTTTCCCTTTTCCTCCCCCCTCTCTCTAGATACACACTCTTTCTTGCACACACACACACACACACACACACACACACACTCTCCCTTTTTTATCTCTCTCTTTCTGTCTCTCTGTCTCTGTCTTTGTCTCTCTCCGTCTCTCTCTGTCTCTCTCCATCTCTCTCTGTCTCTCTCTGTCTCTCTGTCTGTCTGTCTCTCTCTCTCTCTCTCACACACACACACACACACACACACACACACACACACACACAGAGGAAATCAGCTGGCTGCTTCCATGATTAGCAGAGATGGAGAAAGGTAGATATTATCAACTCTGTACGGGTGTTTGACAGTGAACAGGGTCACGGTTCCCATGTCTCTTGGTACTTCTGATGAATTGAGGTGTAAGTCTGCTGTGCTGTGAATGACATAAATTGCTGTATTAATTTCACCTTCATCCTGTTTAACATTACCAGGAGTTTAAGGATGATATTCACTTATTTTGACATACAAAAAGAAATGCAGAAGGAATAATGGAGAGCGTGTTCGCTCTCTGAGGGCTCACAGCCAGTGAGGGCTCACTGTCAAACCCTGATAGAGCCCTGACCCTGAATTTAAAGAACTCATGCTGTTGCCTCTGATGCTGGGCTATGGAATGTATTTGAAAGCTAAGAGCTTACAAACTGCTTACAAAGTAACCAAAAGATAAACTGTGTGGAAACAGGGTAGGGCAATAGTTAAGAGGATAAAGCTTTCCAATGAGCAGATGAGCCATAAGGTGTCACCCATGAGCAGATTATCCTCTGCACAAGCTTCTCAACCTCTCTGAACTCTCATAGTTCCCTAACAGTAATGCTGCTTCCTTGGCAATTATTTGAACATTGAATATGACAATACCTGTAGAGGAAGTGTGCCTACAAATAGAAATTGCCCGATTTGTGCTATTACTTTTGTACCATTTTAAGGGATATAATTCTAGTTAGCATGTTTCTAAGGTGGAAGCTAAATATAGTGGAATTATTCTTACGTTCACATAATGGGATGTATACAGGATCTCAGCAGGGTTTCACAAGCTAAGCTCTAAAGGCAGCATTTTTGGAAGAACTCAAAGGAAATAAAAGATGAATTTAACAGTGCAGATGTCATCTTTTTGATGATGCTGATTACTTAGTTTTAAAACTTAAATTTTTTTGTCATTCTTATATATGATTTTTTTCCTCCTGTTTTTCTTAAAGCCCAGATTTCTTTGGAATTTATGATTATAAACCTATGATTCCCTTGCCTCCTCCTGAGTCTTGTACAGGTTTGATTAGTCCAGGCGCTCAGACCTGCTGTGTGCACCATTATTTCCTCGGTGTCTGCTTTATTCATCTTCAATAGAAGTACATGCACACATTAGTCAATGTGTCAGACAGCCTACGCCTTTAAAGACACAATCTAAAGCTACGATGATCTGAATTCCTCTCTGCTGCTGGTTCTCAGAAACCCCTTCAGTAGGAGGTCTGTGTGATCAGATCCATTCATCTCTGTTTCTAAATTCCCTCCCAGCTGTCTCCATCTGACACCAAGTTGCAGAGTCAAATCCTTTCTGCTTAGAGGATTTCAGTAAGGTCAAATAGTGTTAGGTTTTCAGGGTCAGGGAATTTTGCCTGAAATCTCTTTTTATTTATTTTTCTTTTGATGGGGAGAGAAAAAGAAGAGGGAGAGGGGGAGAGGGTCAGGGAGAGATGGGAGGGACAGACTGACAGGCAGAGACACCCCAGAGCTGCCTTCCCCATACATAGGGCTGCAGGAGGGTCTGGGGGGATGGGTGCATGGCTCTCAGCTCCTTCACTTGGATCACTTGGATACTTTGCATTCCTGCCCCTCTTGCATCCAGTGGCTCCAGACAGGAGACATTCTCCCAAAGGACAAATGATAACGTGTGTCAGGGCTCTGCTTTGAGTAGTAGGTGCTGCTGGGATCCTGTGGATAAGCACTGATGGATGGGTGAGTGAGTGAGTGGGTGGGGGATCCTGTAAGGGTCAGCATGACTCCCAAGGAAGAGTGCTCTGTCCTGATTGGCAGATCTGCTGAGTGTGAAGAAAGATTCATCATCTCAGCTCATTGCTGATTCCACTGCCTGCATCCTGTGCTTCTCCTGTTTCCAGTTGTATCTATGTTCCCTCAGCCAGTACTCACAGTGGACTCTTTGTTGTCAGACAAGCTTGCCTTTACCTGGATCTACTTTGGGTCACAGTTCCGGACCCTTTGACTTTTAAAATTCAGTTTAGCAATTTTAAGTCCTCTGTTAGTGCATCCACGAAACAGTTTTTGATGGCATTTTATCTATTCTCTAAAAACTGTCTTCCTAGAAGTGGAAGCCTTTGTAGAGAAAGAATATTTTTCTATATTCTCACTGGAGTCCTTCATCCACTAGTGTGGGAAGGCAGTGTTGATTTTAGGCTGTTTATTTAATTTATTAATTAATTTTTTTACTGCATCCATTTTATTCAGTAGCTTTTATGAATTTTTAATAAATAGTGACTAGAGTTATTTCTCTGCGGCGAAACCAGCAGCAGCAGCAGCAGCAATAACAGCAGCAGCAGCACTATATCAGAACTGCTTGCTGCTGTCTTACTGTTGCTAAGTAGCCACTGAGCAACCTCTCCTTTCCCTGTCCTCTGCCTCTGGTAACTATGATTCTATTCCCCAGGTCTAAGGGAACAGTTCGTTTAGGACAGTTAGCATGAGTGACGTCACGGACTCTCCTTCTGTGCTAGTTCTTTTCGGCTAACCTAATGATTCCCATTTAATCACAGTGGTTGCAGATGATTCTTTAACTCTTTTGTAGCTGAGTAGTATTTTATTGTGTCTGTGTATGTGTGTCTTCAACTGTTTAGTTGACTCTGGATTCATTTTGATGACGTGTGTCCTGATTCAGGCCTTTCATGTGTAGCATGTCCTAAAATGCTCCAGTAAGAAATGCCAAAACACCAATAGAATCAGTGAGGACTAGTTAATACACAGCTATGCCATTATTTAAAACTGTGGTTTTACTTGCAGTGAAATGGGTTTCTGTAATTTAAAATATAGTCACTAGCAAATTAAATTTGTCTGTGATCCCACTATGAAGTAGGATGTAAAATGTTGTGATTTTTTTTTTCAAGTTGCTATCCCTTCATGTGTTTTCTTTACAAAGTCCAGTACGTCCATGTCAACAGGCATGTAAGACAATTTCATATTCTGCCCTGCTTCAAAACACTGTTCTGTAAGTCTTTCCCACAGTGCCTACTTGCTTTCGGGGCACGTTTTATAGTCGTGATATTTTGGTGTCTGTGGAAGGCTTGCTTCAGACTCTCCCTAGGTTCTACTCACTGTTGAACAAGTGCATTGTTTAGTATGATGCACTAACTCAAATTATTTTGTAATAGTACTATTGAAAATACACCGTGGAGCCATTTTTACTCGTTTGCGTGTGATTTGTAAAAGGAGAACGAACATGTCATGGAGTGCGGGCTTTTCCTTTCTTGTGCCATGTATCAAAGTCAGTAGCAGAAAGTTGTGTGGCTTGTCATCTTGTTTCTATTGAGTCATGCCAGCTTTGCCAATACTGCTACTGATTTATTTCTGGAATTTGTAATGATTTTTTTTCCACTCTATTTAGCAGAATAAGAGGATTTTTTTTCCTCCATTTTTTTTTTTTTAATCATTTTACTGGAATATACAATCTACTTGGGTGGAGGAAGCACAATAAAGAATTCTATCAGTGAATGTCAATAATAAGAAGAAAGAACTTGTGCGTGTGTGTGTGTGTGTGTGTGTGTGTGTATGTGTGTTGATGATCTGGTGTAAGAATGATGGGGTTGTAAGTTACCATTTCAGGTCTCCTCAGAGCTTTTTTTTCTGTATTTGTGTTCTTGTAAGCCAGTGGTTCTCAGCCTGTTCATTGGGGCCTCTTTTGGGACCTTTCACAGGTAGCCTAAGACCACCAGAAAGCATAAATATTTATTATGATTCATGATAATAGCAAAATTACAGTTAAAACATAGCAACAAAAATACTTTCATGGGTGGGGGGCTCATCATAACATGAGGAGCTGTATTGAAGGGTCACAGCATTAGGAAAGTTGAGAAGCACTGTTTCAAGTGGACTGGGGATGTATTGTTCCTGAAGGAGGAGCCTTGAAAAAGCAGAGCATAAGAAACAACTTCCTGGAACTGCCCAAGATGTGTCTGTGAAGTTGCTAGACTAGTGGGCCTGTCAAGGTGCTCAGAGTTCAGATCCACAGACAGGTAGGGGGCACCGTACCAAAGAGCGGGGAACTGGGCTGAAACCGAGAGGAACTGCTGAGATCTCCTGAGGTGAAAGAAGCTTTGCAGGCCTCCTCTTCTGGTGACAGTGCGAAGAACAGATTGACTAGGTCTGGTGGTTGCTCTGAGGTCCTTCAGAGTATGGGTCAAGGGGAGGAGATGATGGTGTCTGACGTGGGACAGGTGACAAGGAGAGGCTGGGCCACATTACACAGATAAAATTCACCTAGGGATAGACCCATTGCACCTGCCCAAGAGAGATGAACATAGAATATAAGACATGTCTACATTTCATATATGCATGGCAGTTAAATGCTTAAATTTGCTTTAATCTTCACAAAGCAAAAATAGACTATGCCTGCTCTAACACCCTGATGGAGGTAACTAAAGCTGTCTGAGAAACTTGGCGACCATTTTACTCTCAGTAATCACTTATTAAAGTATATACTCTGTTTGTCCCTGTGAGTATCCAAGGGCTTAATTTTGTGGTGTGCTAGGGCTGAAAAGAACCAACTGCAGAAACAGGGATTCAGCAGAGAGACTGCGAGATGGGGAACAGCTGCTGCTGGTCACTGACCCCATGAATTAGGGACACAGAATTCTTGGAACTTTAGTTATAGCACTGAGAGATTATATTCCCTGGAAGCTCCCACAGTCACAGCAAGGCACATGGGACGAGGCCAGGGAGTCTGACTCCAGGGCTTCAGGATCATGGCTCAGGTTCCCCTTAGTCAGCAGAGGGCTGTTCCAGAGTGATAAGCATATCTGATTTGATGCAAGATTAGCGTGCACTGACTGACTGACTGACTCCTCCCTCATATTCCACTGCAGTACAGTAGCTAGAGGCTTTAGTTTGAATTTCTCTTTTTATTTTCTACTACAAATTAAAATTTGTTAATTTGGGTGGCTTGGTTTGTTTAAGGGAAGACCTGGGACATTAATGTTCCCAAAAGTGCTTTCTTCACACCCAATGTCCCTTAAGTTCTGGGCTGCTTTGCAGTGGCTGGTGATCTTTTCTGCTAAATATGCAGCTTATGCAATTTGGTCAAACTGTCTTTTTTTTTTTTTTTTTTTTTTTTAGGATTTGTTTTTACTTTATATATGTGAGTACACTGTCTTTAGACGTACCAGGACAGGGCATCCATCGGATCCTGTTACAGATGGTTATGAGTCCCCATGTAGTTGCTGGGAATTGAACTCAGGACCTCTGGGAGAGCAGTCAGTGCTTTTAACCACTGAGCTGTCTCTCCAGCAGCTTATGCAATTTAAAAAGGATGTTTAGATGTGGTGTTGATGTTTAGTGGTATGCTAGGGCTTAGCTTTCAATAATGAGTGAAAGGAGAAATAACTGGAAAAGAGACTGAAAAGGTAAAGAGAAGAGAAAAAAAGAATATTGAGAGGCATCAGTGGAGAATGGATTAATGTGCTGGACTGTGAATTTGGCACTAGGCAGGTTTGCTAACAGAAAAGGAACTGATTGCATTACATAATTTTCTATTTAGTGAAAAATAACAGAAAAAATGTTTTTCTTCACACTCTTCCCTCTGTGACTGTGATAAAACACTGTTAAAAATCTATTAGGGAGAAAACATTTTCTCCAGTTAAAGTTCCTGTGTTGAGGATGTCACAGTGGTTATAGTGTGAGGGACATGGCGGATGTTCACAGCCAGGTAGTAAAGAATAATCAATTCTTGAGCTCAGCTCAGATCCTCCTTTTGTGTGTGTGTGTGTGTGTGTATGTGTGTGTGTGTGTGTGTATGTGTATGTATGTATGTGTGTGTGTAGTCCAGGATCCCAGTCCAGGGAATGTGCTATCTACAGTTTACTGCATCAATTTCTACCTCAGTTAACTTAATCCCCGAGGGAATCCTGGATCTCTTCTCGTTGAAGGTTGTTAGTGGCCATTGCGTTATTTCTAATGATTCAGAAAGTTATTTTTCTTGGTGGCAGCAATCAGTGGAAAGAGTCAGCTCATAGCTACAGAGTTGGCTCATCAGTTGTGAGTATATATTACTCTTGCAGACGTCCTGAGTTCAATTCCCACAAGAAACCACCTACTACCGCCTGTATCTCCAACTCTAGGGACAGTTAATGCCCTAAATCTAGGGGCACCTGCACTCACATCCACATACCCCATTCCAAATTAGAAATAAGAACAAAACTTTAATAAAATGATTTTTAAATGGTGTGCATTAAACAGTAACAGTCATAGTTCTGTTATAGTCTATTTAAAGGTACTTTCAAATATTTAAACATATCCTTGATCATATTTAATCAAAAAATTTTTCTGAGAGACTGGAGAGATAGCTCGGCAGCTAGGAGAGCATTAATTACTCTTACAGAAGACCCTGGTTTGATTTCCAGCACCCCCATGGTGGATCACAACCAGCTGTAACTTCTATTCCGAGAGGATTAGACATCTTCCTTGAGCACCAGGCAAGCATGTGGTGGTACACTTACATACATGCAGGCAAAACACATATCTGTAAAATAGAAAATAATTAAAAGTGAAAAAAGAATGTGGGCTAGGAGATAGCTTGCTACTGAAGTGTGAAAACTAAAATTCAGGTATCTCAGCAGTCACATAAAAGCCAGATGTGTTGCACATCTGTAACTCCACCTCTGGCAAGCAGAGACAGGTGGATCCCAGGGGCCAGCTGGCCAGCCTCACTGAAACGGCCAGTTCCAGGTTCTTCAAGAGACCCTGTCTTAAAAAATGAAGAGGAACGCAACAGAGGAAGACCCTTGAACTGATGACTTTTGGCCTCCACACATGCACGCACATGCACAGACAGACAGACAGACAGACAGACAGACAGACACAGACACAGTTATTTTTCTGACATCAGCATTTGGCCAGTGATACAGTAAGGAAAGTTGTTATCAGTCCTCCAACTGTCTCAGAACAAAAATGACAGAGGAAGCCCAGTCCTGGAGCATTGATTTATTGCTGGTTTAAGACCACTTTCCTGCAAATGCATTTCTTCACCTGGTAAACTCTTTTTTTTTCATTTTATTATTATTATTATTTTCTTTATTTTCATTTCAAATGCTATCCCGAAAGTTCCCTATACCCCCACCCCACCCCTGCTCCCCTACCCATCCACTCCCACTTCTTGGCCCTAGCCTTCCCCTGTGCTGGGTCATATAAAGTTTGCAAGACCAAGGGGCCTCTCTTCCCAATGATGGCCGATTAGACCATCTTCTGCTACATATGCAGCTAGAGACACNAGCTCNGGGGGTACTGGTTAGTTCATATTGTTGTTCCACCTACAGGGTTGCAGCCCCCTTCAGGTCCTTGGGTACTTTCTCTAGCTCCTCCATTGGGGACCCTGTGTTCCATCCAATAGCTGACTGTGAGCATCCACTTCTGTGTTTGCCAGGCACTGGCATAGTCTCACAATAGGCCTCTATATCAGGGTCCCTTCAGCAGAATCTTGCTGGCATGTGCATTAGTATCTGCGTTTGGGTGGGTGGCTGATGATGGGATGGACCCCTGGGTGGGGTAGTCTCTGGATAGTCCATCCTTTCATCTTAGCTCTAAATTCTTCTTTTTAGGCTTCACTGTTAGTATAAATTTCTCAGAACTATTCCCTAACCTTCTAGTTTAATACAACTTTCTTCTTTAAAAATAAATTATCTCACTATAGTTTTAAAAAGCTATTCTTTGCTCATTCATCACAGTTAGCATGAGACCTTTGTTTTGTGGAAAAGCTTACTGTGTGTTGTCTTAGCCATTTCCTGAGTTACCTGGAGTCAGGAACCTGTCTTTTGAAGTAAATCTGTGGAGAATATTTCTTTACACTGAGAGTTTGTTAGTCATTAGTTTATGTTCTGCTCAATTTTAGTATTTCTTTGGCTTCCTGTGGCATCTCTGGAGGAGTTGGCACCTGTTTCACAGTGGACAATGGTAACTCTTGAAAATGAAAATGAAACAAGTAATATAATTTGTAGGACTTTAGGGCAAAGTGGAGCCTGGAGTTAATTTAAGCCTGTGGTTTAGGAGCCAGACTTGCCTCAAGAATGAAAGCTCCTTTTCCTTAAAATATCTGAGTGTCCTGCTACTCTGGTACAACTCTGGCTACGAATGAGGTTCTCCTCTGGCCATAAAGGAAAGAGGAATAAAAGTAGCCTTGAGATGCTATTAGTTCCTATCTTAGCTTCTATATTAGTTCCTCTGAGATCTATTCTAAGCATCTGTGTTTAACACATTCTTTAGGTGTTCCAACTGCATGAAGGTTTCAAAGTCACATCCCAAAGGAGGATGGAGCTGCTGAAGTGTGTGGGTGGAGCGTTCACATGTCTTCAGTCATTACTTATTTTCCGTTGGCGAGGGAATCTCTAGATAGGTTGTTTGTGTGTTTCTCCAGGAGTCTGGAATGTTTTCCATGCCGTTCTGCTAGTTATCAAAGCACGCTTACCTGTCACGAGATACCATGCAGGCTTGAGATGCATTCCCCTGCTCTGCTGCAGGCTGGCAGTGCGTGGGTCAGTCTGGAGTTTCTTTCAATAAAAGAATAACTTTCCTACGCTTAAATTCAGGTTTCTGGATACCACCAGAGGAGGTATATGCAGTCTGAGCAAGTTTCAAGATACATCTCTTACATGTTGGTAATCAGTTTACTATTGGTGAAAACGTGGGCTACAGATATTTTAACAGCTCACTGTATTGTCTGGTTGTAGCTTAAAATCCAGAGATTATTTATATTACTTGTGATTAAGGACTACATACAGAGTGAACAAATGGGCTTTCCACATCTCGGTATTAAATACACTTTTAAAATCATACAGGAATAGCTAGTGAAGAGGCATGCTGGCTGGTACCATCAGATACCCTGAACCTTCAGATACTAAATTGGGTACCAAGACATTAAAGACCCAGGGCTAGGAACATAGATCAGTGGTAGCACACTTGCCTCCTGTACGCAAAGTCCTGAGTTCAATTCCCAGCATCAGAAAAACTAAAGCAAAGCAAGAACAATGAAATTGAAGTTGAAAGCATGTGAAAAATAGTCCCTCTGGGACTTTTCTCATGTGGTAATTGGGAGCCACGGAGACGTTATATTTTTATATGGCTTTTCTAATTATAGGATGATACACAGTTCTGTTCAGTAGTGGGAATGTGGTATAACAGAAAATGCAGAGTAATTTATGAATCTGAAAAACGTTTTTACTTGAAACACACACACACACACACACACACACACACACACACTCCATAGTTTAACTGGTATTGATTATTTTATTTAGCACTAAATGAAATTATTGTGTTTCGTCTTTGAGAAATCTTGGGAATAAGGGTAGGCAAGGCCCACTGGGAGAGGTCACTGATTCTGAGGACATTCCAGGAGCTAACAGCACTTCTTGGCTATAGAGGTTAGGTTGGATGAATAACAGTTTTATAGCAGTGGACAGGGTGACCCTGTACTGTACAAGATGTTTGCAGAGCTCACAACTCTCAGGATTCCCGTTGGAAGCTGGCCACATGGGATCCTGGCTATGCTCTCCAACAAGAGTGATTGATGTCTTCATTTCTGCTCCAAAAATGTTCCACCTTAACTGTTGATTGCCTGAGTGGGGCTAGGGGTGGAGGGCATTCTGCCCTGTGTGTAAATCCTCTGTGGATTTATTCACAGATGTTAGATTGTATCCATAGAGCTATTGTGTGAACATCTGTTTTAAATGTGTGTCATCTTTATGACTAATTGATGGCTTGCTGTGTTCTTGTGGAATCATCTTAGTATTTGAACAACCATGTGGCCTATTTCTCATGTATTGTAGCAAGAAAGTAAATGAATGTTTCTACACAGAAGGCAGGGGAAAAGTGGAAGCAACAGGGAAAGGAGGGCTAGCTAGATGAACCCTTCACCCAGCCTTTCCTCCTCAGCATTCTCTGCCTGCAGGGTTTTCCTCGCCAGTGAACTTCAATGTATATATTCCAGTCCTTGTAAGAACTGTCTTAGCAATAACTTAAAGTGGTGAATTTACACAGTGCACCAGTGGCTTGTTTATTTTACTCTAGTTTAAAATGAAGAAAAGTCTCTGCATACTGACTGCTCAGTCTGGTGAAATTCAGACTAACGGGAAGTATAGAAAAGTGTTTGGTGTTGAGGTGAGCCCAGCCACCGCCATCACACAGTGTAGTTATAACCACAGTCGCATGTTGCGGTTTCATGCTAGTTTGTGTCTGAGATTCTCCTGGGAACAAGAAAATATCAGCACAAGAAAAGCTATCAGGTTACTGTCACATTCTAGGTTTCTTAGGATCTACGTTGTCGTTGGAAGTAATTTTAATTTAAACATTTTCTTGCCATTTTCTGGGCAAGTCATCTTAAATAATTTGGAATTCCTTCTTCTCTTCCTTCCTCACACACTTAATTTAATATATCAGTTAACTTGTTGAATTATTCGAAACACATCTAAACCAGTTGCTTTTCACATTCTTCATTGCTACTCCTTGGTTCCAATCACGATCTTTAGCCTAGAGTGTTGTAACTCCCCCCCCCCCCCCTAGACCCCCTCCCCCTCCAGCAGTGCCTGAATTTATCCTGTTTCTTTCAGCGAAGCCAGGCGGTCCTGATAAACAGTAGTCATAATGATTGAGAAAGCCCCATTACATCGCACTAAACATTGTGTTTGGCCTCAAATCTGGGATCCTGTCATATCAAACATATTTTATTCAGGGCAGCATATTTGATGTAAAGTAGAATGCTTAGATATTTGAATTAATGAATAATATGGTCAATGTAGTTTGTTATTAGCAAATACTAATCTTGGCCTTGTATTTTATCCCTGTCTTCAAACTTCTGATAGCATCTGATGTCAAGATTAAAATCTGCAGTGACCTGTGAAGCCCTCTGTAGTTTACAAGCTGTTCTGAGGTTTGCATGTGCCACATCTTTTCTTGCTTGATATCTTCTGCCCATGGATACCCCTTCCTTGTTCTTTCCCAAGCCAGATACTTGTGACATACTTGGAATTGATTGTTGCTTCTTACTTGAAAACTTCCAGCATATTATCTGCATGGTTCACTGCCTCTGCATTAGACTTTCCTCTCAGCATGCTATGTGTGTGACTCAGAATTGCAGCATTAGAGAAGCCACGACTCCCGGTGTTTCCTGTCCATGTGCCTCAGAGCAGAAAGTAATCAGAAGTATTGTCCTTCATGTTTGCCTCCTGGCAGCAAAAATTGATTTCTTTTCTCTTTTATTCCCTCTGGAGTACTGAGGCTTTAGGACACTGTCTGGCACATGGTCCTAACATGCACTGAAGAGGCTCAGGATGCTCTGGCATCTATAGAGTGTTTATTCCTCACTTGGAAACTGCACAGGGCAGCATCTAACCCTGCCTGGGCCTGGTACTTCTCAGAGCTGTGCATGGTCTTTTTCATTTGGCTTCCAGATGCCTTTTCTCTCAGTGTGTGCATTTAACCATTTCTTCTCATTTTTGAGTGCAGAAGATGGGAATCTCTTGCCCCTGTTTCTTATTATTTAAATCTTACCCTTTCTTCAGGAACCACCTACAGTTTATTTCTTCTGTGGAATAATCCTGATGACTCTTGTTCTTCCTCCTCCTATGTCTTGTTGCATGTTATTGTGGATATTTGCTGGCATACCTAGGTTACTAATTTATAATGTGATCCCCATTTCAACCTTATCAGTATCTCCTGGTGCACAGAAATTCATTCCTCAGCAGTCCATTATACACAGTAAGTGAGGAGAAATGTGACCTAGCATCTATGTTTAAATGAGACCTTGGGTAGTTCTGACACATGTTCATGTCTGAGAACCAGTTGTCAAGGACTGTGCATGAATGGGACAGACTGGTGATACCTGAGAATTGGGGACCAGTTGGAAAATTATTACTACTAGCACTGAATTGTCAGGGTTTAGTAGTCCCTAGGAATAGAAAATCAAAAGTGGAAATGGGGGCCCAGAGCTTCAATGTTCCAAGAATGGACAATATGGTTATTTCTCTGAATGTATCATTAACTGCGAGAAGTCCTGTAGGACGAAGAACCGTCAATGAGATGAAAATAGATCAGTGTTTACGTCTGTGGTTTCAAAAGACTTTGGTCTTTGGAGCACATTTTGGATAATAGATGGTTAGCTGTCTCGCTTCCTGTGGGATTCAGTGTTGGGCGATCTGAGACTGGTAAGCCATACTAAGGCTAAATGTGGCATACATGGTTTCTTGGGATGGCTGAGAACCTTAGGTTCCAGCTTCATGACTGGAATATGACAAAGAGACTGGTGACTTGGTAGGAGGCAGTAAAAGGACCAACCTCATAGAAAAACTTAGAATTGTCAGGCACAGACACTAAGAGCAAGTGTGCTGTGCTTTTCATGATAAGGTTAAGTGGTCTAGAGTATAAGGGTTGCTTCTGAGGGAAGTTAAATATATATCACTAAGGTCAACCAAGTGTCTTTTGGGAGGTGTACATCAAATTACCCCAAGTGTTTTACTAGGAGACAGGCCATGCATTCTCGTATCTCTTTGGTACCTGAAGAATGAGTTGAAATAAAGTACTTTGGTTACCTACTGTTTGTGAACAGCCATTTACTCTACATGTGTATCTGTATGGCGCTAAATGCTTTGATTTCCCTACTGTAAGTTGAGATGGGCACTTCCTATACCATACTAGTCTCTTCTCATGGAATCAGGAGAGGTATGGCATCCTTTCCTTTCCAAGATGCATATATTTTTTGCTCCTTTTGCTTTGCACACTCATTATAAACCTGACCCAAAGCAGCCAATAACAGTCATGCCACAGATTGAATGCTAGGCTGTCATGAAATTTACCCTGTCAAATAAATAAGTTAATTTCTTTAGAGTTCAGCTTCATTCCTGTTTCCAGGAGACAGGGAGAATGTGGTCAGAATTAACCTGAGGTGCCTGCAGCCCAATGTTCAGTAGTCATTGTTGCTGCCTGAAACCTCATAAACAGTCTTTATGGCCCATGTTTCTGCCAGCATCCCTTGCTTATAGCACTCTAGGGTTTCTCTTTGTCTGCTGGAAAGCCTTCCAGAAAACAGTTCCTAAGGGCTGTGAACTACAGGGTCAGGTTTCTCACACTCTGAGAACCCTGGACCTCTCTCTTCTGAACTTATTAATTCTCTTGCTGCTGTAACAGTATTCCTGATGCATGCATCTTAAGGGAGGACTGACTTATGCTAGCTGTGCTCCCAGAGGACTTCAGTCCATCATGGCAGAGAAGAAATAGCAGCAGGAGCTACTCCATCTGAGGTGGAGAGTAGGACACCATGACTGTTGACAGTAGGAGACTGACCAGGGAGCAGAGAGTGCACCAGAAGCAGGGCCCAGCCATAATGCTCAAAAGGTCACTTTCTGAGTTTGGCTTTCCCCAGACTGACCTAACCACTTAAAGTCCCCCAAATCCAGACCAACAGGTAAAGACCAGCTGCTATGTGCCTTTGGGGGGACATTGCAGATTCAAATCATAATAGAATTGAACTTGGAATTTATTGTATAGATATAGTCTTCCTGTAGAAATAGATGTACATCAGAGTCTACTGTATCTTCTTCAGTGTTCTTAAGGACAACAGTGTTTAAAAATAGCTTAACTAAGTCCACAGCATAATGGTTAAATAAGTTATAGTTTATGTAAACCAAATTATACTGTTGCTGCATTTGCAAACAGCTCAAATATATGCAAAACCTATAAAAGGAAAATATGGATTAGCATGTAAAATGTGCTTATGTATAATAATATATGGAATACCCACTCATGTGTCATTAAGGTTTCTTTAGAAGCAAGCAGCAGAACCAGTTTCTTTAATCTCTTGAGTGGGACCCACTCGATGTCTAAAACAGAACCAGTTTCTTTAATCTCTTGAGTGGGACCCACTCGATGTCTAAAAATGTATTTTAAATTCATTATTTAATCCAAAAGCTAAATTATAAAGAAGGAAATATCGATCATCTATATCTATCTATCTACCTATCTATAAAATGTTATTTTAGAAAAAGTTTGTGTGTAAGTGTTTTGCCTGAATGGATGTCTGTGCATCAGTTCTGAGCCTGATACCCACAGAGGCTGGAAGAGGGTGTCAGATCTGTGGAACTGGAGTTACAATAGGTTATGCGCCCCACTGTGTGAGTGTTTGGAATCAAAGCTGAGTGCTGGGAGAGTAGACAGTACTCTTAACCACTGAACCATTGCTCTAGCCCTATGTAGATATTTTAAAAATATTTGACTTGGCACTGTGAAGCTAGACTTTTACTATTATACTTTCTGAAACTATCCCCCAGAACTTTTCAGCAAGATGCCAGTGTGACAGTTGTTAGTAGAGCATACAGATGATTTTTGTGACGACTCTAGTCATTCCACAGAGGCCCAATCTGGAAAGGTGGCATTGTAAGTCATTTGGGAGTTACCTTTATAGCCTCAGATTATCATGCAATATGCTATTCCCTATTTTTGGTAATCTCTTACATGGCCACTTCTGAATACCATGAACTGAAGCAGCAGGAAGGTGTTCTAAAGATTCTCAGTTCTTGGAGTAGGTGCTGTAAAACATTAAAGACAGAATGGGGCTGAGCTGTTGCTGCTTAATCTAATCCATTCTACTGTACACAAGAGGCAGACAGGGCAGGCACGATCACCTGTTCTATTTCTTACATCAAGCCAGGCCCTGAGCATGCTCAGTGAGCACTCTAAGAACCAAGAAACAGCACTGCAAGCTTGGCAGGCCAACCCCCTGAAAATAATTCTGTAGTGTTCTCTTAGAAATGCGGGATAGAGGAAACTGCTATTCCCTTGTAACTGAAGATGATAAGTGAAGTTTGTTTTCATTAAGTTTCAACAGCACATGTTTCTGGGTCTTCTTTAATCAAATCCCTCTCTTAGAGCATGGTCTCTTAATCCCAGCACAGCTGCAAGAGGCCCCCCTGCTGCAAGGCAGCTCTTATAAGTGTGTGAGCTCGTGGGAATGTATGTTATCTTCATCTGTGGTTTGTTTGTTTGTTTGTTTTGTTTGTTTGTTTGTTTTTGTCCTGGTCCCTAAATGGTGACCCCTGGGTATGAGCATAGGGGATATTTTTACTGCCTGTGTGAAGTATAAAATAGACAACAACATCCCAAATGTGTTTCAACAAGCTCCATAATCTGCTTGCAGATTTCAGAAAGGCAGTTCCCAGTCTCTGATAAAGCATTTGGCCAGCAGATGTGTTGTGTGTACTCCACTCTGAAGGGAGGAAGTTCTTCTCAGTGACACATCTTTCTATTTTTTGACTGTTCATGTCGCTGAAGCCCCGGAGTTCATTAATGTACACTCTTGATTTCGGGTGGGTGGTTGGCACCATTTTGTGCCTTTGACATTAGAATTATAACTAGTGTTCACGCTTTGTGATGTGTGGAGGTATCAAATATGCTATTATAAATTCTGGGAAGTTGCACTGTATTTGTTGGATGTAAGGGATAGAATGCACATTAATTTTCTCATGTAGCGTGTTTATTTTGGATACATCTTATTGTTCTTATTGTTAACACATCATCCTCAATTAATTATTCTTTCTCTCATGACCAACTCTCTAAAGTTATGCAGAAAAACCTAGTTTTTTTTCCCTCTTAAATGAAATGAGTTTGTGCAAAAGGTGGTTGATTCTTTTCTTTTCTTTTCTTTTTTTTTTTTTTTTTTTTTNTTTTTTTTTTTTTTTTTTTTTTTTTTTTTTTTCCTTTTTATCAGAGTGGAAAAACATCTCAATCCATCAACTGTGATTACATGGCATGACTTGCAGATCTCTTGCCACTGTGGTCAAACTGCACACAGTCAACGCTTCCTGACATAGCTCACCAGTGTCCTGTAACTTCACACCTGGGAAGGTGCTGACACATGCCACCTGCCTGGTTAAGATGACTGGGTTTTTTTTTTTAAATGTAGAATTTATATTTATTATTAAATACCATGTAGGAGATGATCATAGTGAATGCTTTTCCCTATTTTTTGGTTGTTGTATTTCAAAATTTTCACTTAGGTTTCACTTGCTTGTATTGCGAGTCCTTTAGCTTGCTCATTCTTTGGTGTTTGAACTTTGTTTTCACATTCTAACTCCAGAAGGAACTTCTTGGATCTCCGTGTATAGTTTATGGCTGCCATCCAGGCTTGTGTAATTTTTATTTCTATGTTTCTGGGAAGGGATTACTCTGAATGTGGGAGAGTGGATCCTCTTCGTAGTCTCATTTTTCTTCCTATCACTTATGACATTGAACTGGGGTCTTTTAACATTCAAGTCTGAGTAAGTGAAGTAACTCAGCACAAGTGTGGGTCTGTGGAGTGGTGAGAGAGTGTTGGATATGAGTGGGGCAGCCTTACAAAGTGGTTCTGAATGGAGTACATTTTGTACAGATTAGATAACTTACATGGCTCGAGTCTTATTAATCTCAAGCATGTAACTATTTCTACAGCAAGGACATGAATTTATCTAAACTAGTAATTGTGTTGTGGCCAACTAGTCTCATTTTATTTTCTGTGATCACACATTGTTATCATCAACATAAAGCATGTAGCCAACAATATACTAAAAATTACATCTTATAGTAGGATAGAGTTTTATCTTTTCAGTCTTTACCTAATAATCACTTTTGCTATAAAATTTGCTAATTTTGTTTTTATTTCCAATATAAATAATCTAACTGCATACTTTGAAAATGTCTTTAAGCACCTATAACTCTGTGAGAGTTACTTTGTCTTCCAATCACTATGTGGCTACCTACAAAATAACATGAAAAACAAATGGGTATATATAAATATACATTATCTGAAAAATAGTATGGAAGGGAAAAAGAGTGAATCTAATACTCATTTTTAAGTTTTAATTCTAGGGCATGTTCAATTTTATTTGTAGCGAGTGTGAAGAAGTGTGTTGGTTGGCAATGTTTGGGAAGAACCACCATAATGGCCTTAGTGATGCTTAGCATTTCTTGAAAATGTAGTCAGTTTGCCTCAGTCTGGTTCCAGAAGAGTTTGCCTAGAACATACTGTCTTCATGTAGAACAGATGATCATATAGCCTTCCTGCCAGTAGCTCACACCCCACAGTGTGCACACTGCTGTGCTGACCAGTTTATCCCGGTTTGTCCATGGACTGTTTTCTACTTCTGTAACTACAAGCAGGATGTGGGAAAGGGAATGCATGAACAGCCAGCTCATATTCCCACTACGCGCACAGCTCCCTATGTACTGTTTGTCTTACCTCATGCAGTTTAGTGTGGAAGTACAGATGAAAACGGTCCCCCGTCTCCCATTGTTCTCGCTGAAATTACGATGGGAATTGCTCCTGAGGCACGTTTACCTTGACTTCCTTCCAACCATTTCACAAAATCAAATGTTCTCCCCTCGCCACCTACAGTGCAGTTAGGCTGTCGTTTGTAGCTCCGTACTTAGCAACAAAATGATGCTGTAAGATCTGGGAAAACACATTTTTAAGATTTATTGTCCATTTCTATGTATGTGTTCTTGTGAGTATATGCCATTGCGCAAGTGCTCCTGGGGCCAGAAGAGGGTATCCTATCACTTGGAGCTGGAGTTGTATGCTTTTAACCACTGAGTCATCTCTTCAACCCCAGCCCCCAGAAAAACTTATTTTTATGTAATTTGTTTCCCAAATTCAGTTTTAAATTGGTTACTATCTAGCTACAGGATCTTAGGCAAGTTTTATTTTCTCTTTAGACCATCAATGTGGGTTTACTCTTCTGTTGCTGAGGTAATTTACATTAATAGGAAATGACTGTTAGTGGAAGACTGCAGCATGCCTGCCCTCTGCATGAATTCTGCTTCTGGCATCTGTTTGCAGTCTTCTCTGTCTGGCTAGCTCACATTCTGAGTCTTGAAATGATGAACAGTCATATCATGTAACTAACCAGTTGGCCTTGGTGAGGCATCAGGTTCCTTCCTACACCTAGTTGTCAGGGGTGCACCCAGAGGACTGAGGATTCAGCCCAAGTTACAGAGACATAAGGATAACTCGGGCTGGATCCTCAGAGTGTTACAAAGCAAGGGCAGCCTTGAAGACTCTGGAGAGCCATGCAGGGTTCTCCTAGTCTTCCCTGGTGTTGTCAAACAAGATGGGTTCCGTTTCCCAGCAGCCAGTATGCATGAGATATTGGTAACGTGGAAAGCTCACTGGTGACCTAGTACCCCATTTTCACTGAGGACTTCTGACATACTCAAGCTCCTTCCCACCATTCGAAAACCTGGCAGAAAATCAGGTGTTCAACATGAACCACATTGGACAACTTAGGCATAGTGAGCAATTCTTCATGAGGGTTGTTCCTCTTTAAAATGTAGTAGACAATATCTGGGATCCAACTTTCCACAGAGGACCAGCCCTCTAGGCAGGCCTTTCTGAAGAGGGAAGCCTCTGGCTTACCATTCCTATACAGCACACATATCATTTATTATTATTATTATTATTATTATTATTATTATTATTATTATTATTTTATTTACTTACATCCCAAATGTTGTCCTTTCCTCCAGATCCCCCCTCCAAGAATTCTTTCCCCCATCCTCCCTCCCCTTTGCTTCTGAGAGCCCCCCCTCCCCCCCATACCCAGAGCATCCTCCCTCCCTGAGCATCAATCTCTACAGGATTAGTCTCATCCTTTCCCACTGAGGTCAGATAAGGCAGACCTCTGCTACATCACACAGATTATTCTAAAGTTTATTTTTGGCCCTGTGAGTCTTTACCAGATGAGGCTACTTAAATACTGGAAACAAGTGGGCTTTACAGATTAGCTCTGATGATCTCCGATTTCCTCCTTGCACCGCAAATAACTCGTTTGGCAATATTAGCTAAATCATTTATCCCATTTTACTATTACTCTCCTCATCTGTGAATGACAGGTAGTACAGTGTATTTTGTTGAAAATGAATTTTTTACGTTCAGATATGCATGGGATGCATGTGATCACTTGTTCATGAATCCATTCAGTCAAAATGCTTATACATGTAATATATATATATACATGAAAACATTCTTGTACTCTATTGTATGTACATTTTTATGTTATTTTGCATCAATTGAAAATGAATTTTAAAAGTTTAGTAATCCATGGAGTACTCTATACCATGGATAGATAACCTCATGGTGTAATTAATGGTTGGGGACATCTCGACTCTTTAGATACAATCTGATTGGAGAAAATTTGATCCAAAATTTAAATTGTTCTAGTGAATTCGTAGTTACACTTGCTTACAAAGTAAATCTTTTAAAACAAAGACTGGATGCCATCACTACTGCATATAGCCTGCTGGCTGTGAGCTCCTTTCTTCAGGTTCTCCTGTCTTTGCTTTGTGTCTCTGCAGTGGAGCATGCTGGGATTACAGACCCTTGTGCTGCTGATGCTCCTAGCATCCCCTGTGTTCTGGAAATCCAGCTCAGATGGTCAACCTTGCCCATTTCTCTACCCCTGGAAATTTTTCTTCTCTAAAAATAATAATTTAAAGATCTCTTTAACATATCTCTACTTAGTGTCTTAGTCACTGTTCTATTGCTGTGAAGAAACACAAGCAAGGTGACTCAACAAAAGAAAGCATTTAATTCGGGGCTTATAGCTTGGTCTGTAAATATCATGGAGTAACCAGAAAGCCAAGGTGCTGGAACAGTTGTTGAGAGCTTTACAACCTAATCTTAAGGCAGCAGGCAAAGGGGGCTGTAGTGGGCTGGGGAAAGACAGAGACACAGACAGACGTTGGGCCTGGAGTGGGCTTTTGAAACTTCAAAGCCCACCCCAGTAACATCTCCTCTAGCAAGGAACGACTCCTAATCCTTCTAAACAGTTCCATGCCCTAATAACTAAGCATTCAAATATATGATCCTGTGGTGGCCATTCTTATTCAAACAACCATACTCAGATCTTCATAACATTAATTAATTGATGGCTTTATTTTATTTGGAATATTTCTTCAACCAAAAATTTTGTTAGGTGATACCTCGTTTGTAACAGAAATCTAAAAATGCATTATTTATCTTCATGGGAATGTTTTTCCTTTTGGTTTGAGTAATGGATGTTTAGCTTCCCTACATTCATTATACTTACTTTCCATAGTAAAATATTTTCAGAATTTGATAGGAAGAATTATCCTAGTTTGTTAACTGATTTCTATGATCCAGTAATCCTATGACTAAAGGTTATTTATGACTAAGGGGCCATGCAGGACCCTCTTAGTCTTCTTGTGACACTAAGCCATGGAGAATTAAGTGGGATAGCTTAGTGCTTACAGTGCTGAGTTATTATATTAGCTCAGCTGTCTTACTCCATGACTCCTAATTCTGGGAACAGGAATGCCCCAATCCTTAGTGCGTGCTCTGGAGGATGCAACTTTTATGAATTTTCCAGCATGCCTTTGCCTGATAAATATTGTCCCATCTGTCTACAGCAGCTTTTTGGGTATTTGTAAATAGATCCTGAGTCTACCTGCCTCTGGTAAGAAAAGAACCTATATTAAACACGAGAGGCAACTAAAAGCTATGTATTTACTGATGGTGTTATTAGCATCTCTGACTTTTGATCCAATTTCTGTTTATAAAACTAGGATTAAATAAAGGATATAAATGTGACATCTTTTAAGACTTTTAGTATAAGAGGTAGAAGAAAGTAGTTGGGAAATATGACTTTTTAAATGGTCTGTTTTCAATTTGTCCAGCTTATTTTAGAGACTAAGAATTAATTAGTCTTGCAGTCAGGTCCTCCTTTGTGAGTGTCGATGTGGAGTGAATAGAGATTACTGAGGAAATAACATGATTATATGCCTCAAATCTGGGACAGTTTGTAGGTAACAGTGTAGATGACTGATGGAGTGATGTTTACAGAAGTCATAACCCATAAAGTAGGCATTTTGTGAAAGCTCTTCTCCTATATTTGAAATACTCTATTCAGGACCTATTTTCCTTGAGCCACTAATAAACTTTCTTTTAACAGTAAAATAATTTCTTACTACATGAGTTAGTCATTGCCATGTAATACAGCCCATTTTACATGCCTATTTTTCAGTAGCTCTTTGTGTAACTAATCAAAAGCATTCCCATGTGATAATGAAGTGTCCAATCACCATAATGTTATGGAGAAACAGCATTTAATGTTTTGCTAAACCTTCTTTCTTTATCTTTTCAGATAAATTATTAGTCATAACTGTAGCAACAAAAGAAAATGATGGATTCCACAGATTTATGAATTCAGCCAAGTATTTCAATTACACTGTGAAGGTATGTCTTTCAATCTTTGGACTTGTTGGAATATGTGCCTAAAATATATTAACTAGTGGTTTATTTAAACATGCTCTATAAGCAACGGAAATATGTATATATGTAACTTTCCTGACAGTAAATATTTTCACTGACTAAAGGGGTTGCCTGCTGTGGTGTCAGTTGTAAACATGATGGGAAGGGGGGCTTTGGGTACACTATTGATAGTATTTTTCCTGTTTTGTTTGGTTTGGGTTCATTGGTTGGAATATTGGCAAGTGTTTTAGATGTTTGGCTATGGGGCACGGTTCATGGGTATGATCAGAGGTGACTTGGAACCCATGATAGAGTGTTAAACTGGCTTCTGTGAGATCAGCTCCTTGGATCTGATTATTTATTTTTGGATACAAAGAGTATGCCAGGCATATCTTTTCTAGAAAGAGGAGCATAGGGAAGTATCAGAGAGACTGAAAAAAATTAAAAACAAAAGGAAGGAAAATATTGCTCCTACCTTGGGAAAAACTGAGCTGTTTTAGCCTATAACGTAGAGGACAGTGCATCCATTACGTAGCCTCTAGATGACAAGGGGTGGATTTTCATGCAGAGTGTTAATGTCGCTGAACTTTGCTGGAAAGAGATCTAGCGATAACATGTATGTGTTTAAAGAGGATAAGTGAGAAAGTAAATGAGAAATATCATTAGCTTGCCTTGATGGAAAACGGTGTTTAAGTGCAAACAAGGTAAGATATGCCTGGAACTTAGTGAGCCAATATGGCGGGTTCGATGTAAGGAGAGAACGGAAAGTCTCTCATGTTCAAGTATTAGGAAAATTGTATGTGGTATGTGGTTGATCAGTTGCATGTTTATGAGCAAAATTTATTTATTTTTGAGGAAAACTTTTCCCAGAGTATATAGCTCTAACCTGTCAAATCTGAGAGTCCAGTTCTATTTGAATAGTAGAGATTTGGGCCCTGTCTTCATCCTCCTGTCCTGTAGTCCAGAAGTTTCTAAAGCATATACTTTATACCAGGGAGATCTTCATTACTTGAAGGAGCTAGACAGGAAAATCCTCCCATGCATGCCAGATCAGTGAGTTCACAGAGTGGATCTAGGAGCCTTGCTTTCACCGTTTGTCCATGTGACTGGTGCCTCAAAGCCTGCCTCCTCCTTGTGCTTGGCTGGGATGGGCCTCAGATGTTGTTGGCTCAGTGGGCTCAGTGTTGGAGACTCCACAGGATCGCAGGAGGACTCTCAGCTGGAGCACTGATCATTCAGCAGACTGAATCCAGTTCCACACTTAACTTCAATTTGTTTGGATGTCTTCACCCCAGACATCCCTGTAAGCAGTAAAACATCTGAGGTTGGGTTCACTGCGTTTGTTTTCATTGCATTTCCTGTAAATTCCATTCCCCTTTCCTTCTCCAGATCTACTTGTATGTCAGGAGGTGGGGCACTTGGTGGTTACATCTCTCTCTCTCTCTCCCAAAGCCAGGGTGTCAGTTACCACTTACAGTTCAGGGTAAAGTGGCTGAGGCTGAGGCAGGTGCTGGAAACAGGGCCTTAGCTGTACTTCATTCCTTGCCTTGGGTAATTCTTATTAAACTTTTGAGAATAATGCAAATGTAGGATTTGCCAAAGAAATACGGGTTCTTTACACTTGATGCCTTCTGTGTGTCCTTAGTCTAGGAGTCTCTGAGCATAGGGAATTCCTTATAGATTTCCTATTACATTAGACAGGTGAATTACAAGGGTTTCTTCATTTTCCTTTAAGTCTGAAAAACAAGAATAAGATGAGAAATACTTTCTGAGTCAACTTCTATAGGTTAGAATCAAGTTTTGAAATATTTGGAGCAGTGTCTTAGTGGTGAATTGCATTGTAGAGTTATGACCCTACCGTGCATTAATTTCCATTCCATCCTAGCATCATGCTTTAATTATAAATAAATAGTGGCTTACAAGGAAGGTGACACAACTTTTGTTGACATTTTTATGCTGCTATCGCCATTGGCATTTTCCTCAGGTTGAGTTCTTGATTTCATTTCTAGGTTCTCGGTCAAGGGCAAGAGTGGAGAGGTGGTGATGGAATGAACAGTATTGGAGGGGGCCAGAAGGTGAGGTTACTGAAGGAAGCTATGGAGCACTACGCCAGTCAGGACGATCTGGTCATCTTGTTTACCGAGTGGTAAGGAAAATGTCCCGTGGGCTTCCCAGTCTGTACTGTATTACCTTTAAAGACTGAATTTTATAATTGAAGCTTAAATGTAGAAATATTTGACTGAAAATGACTCATTGTATAAAGTGTATTTTCCTCTCACATATAACTGAAGTTTTTCCAGTGAGCAGCGGCTGCTTCTGAGCCCCAACTGATAAGCAAGATTATTCTATATGAAATTTTTTCATTAGCAGGAACTTTTCTTCTATGTAAAATAAACTTACAATGCGGGAAAAGTCACCCTCCGCACCAATCTTGTACTATTAAAGATGATGAGTTATAAGAACTAATGAGAAAACATGGAAAAGTCTAACATTTTTGTGAAATTTGTTTTAATCTTGGGTTAAAAGCACAGTAGAGATCATGCTTGAGTATGCAATTGAGGGAGACAACAAAATGACCTCTGTTCAAACATCAAAAATGCTTTATGAAGCTACAAATATAAGGCAGACATACAGGGCCCTGTGCTGTGGAGTACAAAGAGCCTTTTGGTTCATAAATTTCTTTGCGTTTGTTTACTTTTGTGCTTGGCTGAAATCCAAAGGCATACATGTATCCAAAGCATACATTCTACCATAGACGCATCTCCCTAGCCCACGGATACCATTTTGCATACTGCCTTACTCTCTTGAAATATTTAACATCTTTTCAAAGCTTACATGTTTGAAAAACACCATGTTGCACCATATACTGTCTTGTATCTTTTTCATTTTTATAATGTTGTTACCGATCTTTCATTTTTAAATCTTGTTGAACTTTTCTCATTGGTATAGTAAAGTCATCTTAAATCCTTTTCTTTTCAATTTCCAATTGCAAAAGCACACTTGTTGCAGATGAAACTAGAGATGGTCATTCTTAGGCAGGAATATATGTGAGGATGGCCTGAACGCTGACATAAAATCAGAAACAGTGATGTCTCAGCCCCGCAACACTTAGCACTTCAGTGCTTCCAGTTTTCTTTCTTTCTTTCTTTTTTTTTTTTTTTTTTTTTTTGAGACAGGGTTTCTCTGTATAGCCCTGGCTGTCCTCGAAACTTCCAGTTTTCTGAGACCCTCCAAACACCAGCTTCTTTTTCTTGTATGCACCTTTTCTTGCAAGATGAACTGTGATATGTCAGGTATGGTATAGCTTATGCACTGTGAAGTTTTTTACATTGTCTAATATACCCATACCATATATAATACACATCATATAATATCTAGATTAAATGCTAAGTATGGATTTCTAACATTCACATCCCTGAGTTTGAACCGGCACAAGCAAATTTGGATTTTGATTGTGAGGCAGATAGTCTGTGGGCAAGCATCTGTGAAGAACCTAGCTGAATGAGCTCTGTGTTCCCGAGCCTTTGAGTTTGGGGACCTTGCTTTGCTCTGAGCTTCCCTTCCCAGCCTCCGTCCTCCCCTACTCATACTATTCATCCTGGGGAGTTGGCAGTATGAGGAGCCCATTTGTTTCTGACAGACAGAGGAGGGCATTCTAAGACACCCATACCCCGAGACAAGTCAGTCTGATTCACTTGGATTGCATTTAAGACTCAGCTTGCAGAAAGGACAGGGTTTGAAAAAGGTCCCATGGCTCTAGGTACTGTCATGGTCAGCTATTTGTCAGTGGAGCAGATAGGTTTTTTTTGAGAACAAAGGTTTAAAAGCAAAAATCTATCCTTTTATCAAGGAAAGCAGGCTTATTTTGTGAAGCCTCCTCCCTGGCAGTAGTGGCAGCTTACATGTGCAGACACAAAGGATCTCATCATTAGTAATGACAGTGCTTCACATATACACAATAGCAGCAACTGCTCTCTCTCTCTCTCTCTCTCTCTCTCTCTCTCTCTCTCTCTCTCTCTCTCTCTCTCTCTCNCNCNCNCNCNCANNNGCGCGCGCGCNNACACACACACACACACACACACACACANAGAGAGAGAGAGAGAGAGAGAGAGATGCATTCATCCTTGCATATGTATTCCCAAGCCAAATTGTATACTTGAAATTTTTTGTTCTTTAGTGAACAAGTATTAGATATCTCTATATTCAAAATAAGATACTAGTTATGGATAATGACAGCTGACTGGGGCAAAAGTTCTACTTCTGAATATTTTTTCTCTTTTATATATGTTTTATATATGTTGTAACTGACATAAGGGATCTGGAAGGTTACTTATTTCTTTATTGAGTGAATAAATTCTCATTTTTACAGATGATCATTTGCCAGCTTTTCCAGTTCTTATGTTCAGAGATAACTCCTATTTTAAAAGGAGATGGGGATTCTCACCGAATTCATTGTATCATTGTAAAGTTTCAGGGACTGATGGAGAAACAAGAGCGATTCTGGTCTGGCAGTTAGCTGGGCTGAGGAGCATGTGGCCATGAGATTTGTCACCTTCTCCTTCTGCTGCCCTCTGTGCACTGTGGCTCCTGCTCTTGGGCCCCTCTGCAAACCGTCTGGGGGCAGTGATCTTCCAGACCGAGAGGTCTTCACTGACTCTGTTCAGCATCACTAATAATTTCATACCCTGCGTGTGTAACTTCATTTGGGGACATACTCATCAAGTAATGCTCGGCTTTTAAGATAGAACCAACTTTAGCCCACCAACTCCCCTATCCTCTATCCCACATTGGTAATATTTATTTGATTATTTTCAATATGGCATATACTTTATTCTGAAAATTCACTTGAGTGGGCATTTTCAGTTAGTTAAAATGGTGTGTGTGTGTGTGTGTGTGTGTGTGTGTGTGTGTGTGTGTGTTATGTATGTGTCCCTGTATATCTGTGTATCTGTGTCATCAGTGTATGTTGTAGTTATTAAAGGCTCCATACTATTGCATTATGGTTTTATCTCTGGAAATACCAAAATGTATTTGAGGGGAGACTTAAGATAGATAGTTTTCAGGTATGGGCTGTTTCAGTTTCATTAGACTTTATTTTAACCTGTACCTATGGTTTCAATGATTGTAATTTGTGTTTAACTGTATGCATATAATGATCAGTAAAGTTTTGGATTAGGGAAGAGTAAGAAAGTTCAGGGAGACTTCTGTGGCTTTTTTCCTTGGCAACCCAGTAGCTTTTACCTCTTGGGTAGATAGATATAATTTAATTCATTTATTGGTTGATTCACTCATTTGTTCAACAGACAATTACTGAATGACTTCAAAATACTCAGCTAAGGACCTAGAAAGAAGTTAAAGTCGTGAGCCCAGCTTGTAAGGGAGAGGATACAGCCTGGAATAAGAGGGGTTTTTGATTAGATGCATAAAATAGAATGGATATCTGTGTGGGTACAGAGAATTGAAGGCTGGTGAGAGGTAAATGGAAGGAAATGCTATTTTCCTGCTGTGCTGGTGTCTAGAGGAGTTGACACTGGAAATAAGCCTTGAAAGCAAATCAATGGGTTGGGTCCAGGTGGGAAATCCATGTTAAGTAGATAGGTGCTCATTAGGAAGACACACATGAAAGAATTCATATTAGCTTCTGAATAGGATAGTGAATCAAGGTTATTGTTGTGAGCCTGATCTATTTAGACTTTAATCTACAGGACAGGTATCTATAAATGGGTCTTGTGTGACCAAGCATTGTTCTGTAACTGAGAATTCTCCATTTGCTTATGAAGAAATATGTGACTGCTTTTGTACCAGCCTGGCAGAATTACGTTGTTTGACAGAAACTATGTGGCCTTAGAGTCCAAACTGTCTTCTAGAGGCCAGTGTAAATATTTGGTGACTTATTTTAGGCCATAGCTAGAAACTGCTGGTTGACTCTGGTGTGTGGTACCTTCAGGAGAGTCTCAGACCCCTGAGCCAGGAATGCCTGTGTGGCAGGGGATGGCAGATTGCTGGGACTGTGCATATGGAGCTTGTGGGGATGTAAATCAATATGGGTCAGTATCTCCTCGGAGAGAAACCCTCCAAGGACTAGATGTAAGGTGGAATCAGTAAAACACTGCAAAAGGATTTCAATGGAAGTTGTCATGGAAACCAATGAGTCCACGATGAATGACAAATTTTCATCCAGTCTGGGTCACTGTGGTAGAAGTTACCACAAACATAACACAGAAGGACAAACACTCATAAAAGTCTCAATGACCTGTTGGAGACAGAACTGTGACATGTCTGGGCTCACTCTTATGGGTTTTGCAGGACTGGGGAATATTTACCATGCTGAAATGTGGAAAAGTTTTATTTTATTCCTCGTATTTGAATGGACTGAGTTCCTGTGAGAATTATTTTTATGACCTCTGTGCATTCGTCTTTTGAAAAAAATATTTTTATTGTACATTTTTGTGGCTCAAATAATCTTAAGTAGAAAAACGTTCTTCCGTTTGAGAAGTTTTAAATAGGCAGAGAGAAGAACGTCAAACAGAACCGACACCTGGTAAAAGGAAATGGGGAAAAAAATAACCACCAACTTTACCTTTGTTAGTTGACTGTGGTGGTGCCTGCCTGTAGTGGCAGCCTTTGGGAGGTGAATGCAGAAATGTCAGGGCAAGCCTGGCCTTCATACCACGTCCCTGGCTTGCCTGGGTTACGTGAGACCCTTTCTCAGAAGAGGAAATATTTTACATTTTTTAGTCAAAGTAATATTCTTACTTGAATTATGTGAAAATTATTTCCTTCTCATCTACCTTAAGAGAGTTTCATTTTAAAAGTAATGTGCATGAAATGCTAAATTAGCAAATTAAACATCATATCTTCTTCTTTTATAAGCTATTGACTTTATTAATAACCTAAAACACAGTTTTATCTTTGTCCTTCACTAGAGTTCCAAAGAGGAAAAACATATACTTTCCAAATGGCATCTGCAACTTTTTTGGCCAATCTGGGGATTAAATCCAGGTTTCCTTCACCTGAGGACAAGGCTGTACGTAGAGTTTCACACATACCCACCCAGCTCCTGCCCTCCTTTGTAACATTTGAGTATGTGGTGCTACTTAAAAAATTTCTATAAACTATATCTGTCTGCCTGCCTGCCTGCTTGCCTGCCTGTTCATCTATCCCTCCCTCCCTCCATCCATCCATCTGTCTGTCCATCCGTCTGTCCGTCCGTCTATCCATTGACTATAAATCATGGTTCTTTCACCCACCAAGCAGCATTTTTAACTATTTTCAGAAACTGTCTTGCCTCCTGAGGCTCTCTCTCCTCCTGACTCCACAGAGTTTGAGCTTCTGCTCTCATCTTTAGTCTCTCTCTCTCTCTCTCTCTCTCTCTCTCTCTCTCTCTCTCTCTCTCACACACACACACACACACACACACACACACACACACACAAGCACTTACATCGTGGGCACATACAAACAAAATTAACAACTAGTACTTTGGAGTAAATCAATTAAAGTAAAAACCGGATTGACAAGGTCAATTATACAGAAAAGTGTATTTATTTTGTTTTATAAGTCAGATTAGCTTGTTTGTTTAATTTTAAAAACACATCAAAAAAGTTACTTTTGAGCTCTCAGAATACATTTGCTGAGATATAAAACTTGCTTTAAAATAGACACATATCTTTAAAGGTTATTGAAAACACATATACCTAACATGTATATGTGCATGCCCTTTCCCATGTCCTGCTTTCTTAGCAGCCCCTCCTCCAGGTAATAACCAGCAGCCATTGTGTTTGCTTATGTATGTAGTAACACACTTGCAGTGTGTTAGCAACTGTTAATCACTATTTACTGTCATGTTCCCTCTGTTTTATAAATGAGAAAGTAAGCTAGGTTAAATAACTTTTGTTAATAACTCTGATGGCTGGCAGCAAAGCTGGAGTCAGACTGCAGCTAGTACACTACACACTGTGATAGACTTGATGATTACACTGTTAGTAGTGCCAAGAGAATCTTCCTTATTGATTCCAGAAAGAAAAACCACATATTCTAACATGTACCTATATATCTGCAATCTTTCTCCGACAGCCTGCCTTTCTGGATATTCATAAACAGAAATTTATTTTTGATGTGCAATATTTCATAATATAAATATAAATCACTGATTATTTTTTTCTAGAATAGCATAAGTGAAAAGAAATTAACTTATTTAAACAGTAGCTTTAGATATTACTTCAAAAAACTGGGGGATAGTGTGTTGAGTGGTGGATTGTATGAGTAAGTCCAGCACCCATAGGGTGAGCTAGGAGAATTTCAAGTCTGGGCTATGTAATGAGACTCTTACCTCAGAATAAATTAGGAAATACCAAATTTGTTTAGCAGAGTTACAGAATTTAGATATATATTTTTTCATTCAGTTTTTAGCCATGTATTCTATTTGTGAAGATGTAAGCACTTGTTCCCTATGCAAAGGAAGGAGCAGAGAGACAATGTGGGCAGCTTCATTTTTAAAGGATGTGGTGTGGTGGTTATGTGTCCTGCTTCTTCATACTGTGCTGGACAGAATTGCTCATGTGGCATGTCTTCCTTCCTTTCCTAGGACTTTCTAATCAGGATGACCTTGTGCTCAACTTACACATGAGTGAGGCCATCATTATTATATTATAGGATTCGAATGTAGAAGAGGGGCAGGTATTATCTTTGCCAAGAGCATAATGGAAAACATAAGCTTATGGTATTTTTGCTAAGTTCTTTAACACAGTAAAGTACACATTACTAACTCTTACATGTGCATATCCAGTCCCTCATCGATTCAGGTAGAGAGCACAGATGGAACAGCCATGTGCTTCTGGGACATGTGACTCACAGTTAGTCTGCAGTGCTTCTGGGACATGTGACTCACAGTCAGTCTGCAGTGTTAGCCACTAGGAAACCCTTTGCAGAGCTCCAGAGCTTGCCCTCCACCTTTGCCGCCTACCAATAGCATTAGCTTAGAGCCCGACAGACAATGGCTTTTAGCTGCACTGATGTAAAAACAAATACTGCTAGATTTAAAGTTGTAATGAGCTAGAACTTTCCGCAGAGACGTTACATTTTTAATAGAGGTTATTATAATTCATTTTCTGTTAAGTTATGGTCCTGTGAGTTAGTCCTGAAAAATAAAGCCTGGGGTGGTGGTGGGATCAATAAAATTGAGACCTTAAATTATATTAGTAATTTCACCTTGTTTTGAATTTATGGATCTGATTAAGAATAAGAATGTAATTAAGATTCCATATTATAGAGTATATCAACTATTAAGTGTATAGTGATAGCAGTGTGACATATATTAGTCAAAACCAGTTTATCAGGGATAATAATGAGTTGGTCGCTGAAACTTCCTGTCTATGAATGTCACTGAAATATTTGACTATTAGGATAGAGGCTTTATCAAGTATTTATACCGTGTCATTAATTTAAATTAAATGTAATATTTGCCCACTGATTCACAATTTTTTCTTTGGAGATAAGTTGCTATATATTATAATGAAAAATATCATATTTTTATTTCATTTGTCAAGCGTACTTCATGTGATGCGAGTTGGGGAGAGGGTGTCTGCTGTGATCTCTAAACCTGTTTTAATCCTGCATGGATTCTTTTTTTTTTTTTTCCTTTTTAGGGATTTTTTTTTCTTACTTTTTGTGCTTAAATTATGAAACATGCGTTTTGAGACTTGTTTGTTTCTTTTTAAAAAAACAGTTTTGATGTTGTGTTTGCTGGCGGGCCTGAAGAAGTTCTTAAAAAGTTCCAAAAGACAAATCATAAAATCGTCTTTGCAGCGGACGGGCTGCTGTGGCCAGATAAGCGGCTGGCAGACAAGTATCCTGTGGTGCACATTGGGAAACGCTACCTGAATTCTGGAGGTATGAAGAATGCTGCTATAGACGGACGTCTCAACCCCATAAGCATGAGCTTGCTAGGAAATATTCTGAAAGCTCACGCACGGGTTAGAGCTTGAAAACCAATTTCCCGTGCGCCGCCTGTGTATCTAGGCAGTGTGGATGTTCAACTTTCCATATTATAAGTGAGAACTGAGTCTTCCCATTACAGTTCATTGAGGTGTTTTGGTAAAGGATATTAAGTTTTAAAAAATTTACTTTGAAAAAGTTTCATGTTTTAATCATGCGATTAAAAACAGCCAATTGTTAATTTGGTGTGTATTTAAATATATTGTGCTTAATTACGTATTTTGACTTTTTTTTGTCAAAAGTTTAAATAGTGTCTGAGTGTATGGAAGTGTTGTATTCCCTACATGAACCACCACAGATTAAGAGTGATCACATACACTTCTTCAAGATAAGAGAAAAATTGACCTTGGAGACATTATAGAATATGTTCCTCTTGAGCTGAGATTAATGTAAACACTAGACAGAGGACTTGTGTTGTGTGTGAGGGAATAGCTTTGGGTTAGGTTGTATTTTGAATTCCATTATTTTTTTTCCCTGAAAATGGCATGTATCCTGTGGTACACATTCATCTGGACTGCAAAAAGCCACCGATGGGAATTTCAGAGGGCCTCATGGTGCTGTGGAGATGACAGACATTAGCAAGTCGGTGCTGTTGGCAGTGATCTAATACAGGGAAGCCCTCAGAGATAGGGGATGAAGTGTCTACCTGCAGCCAGGATTGTTAGCGGGAAGGCCGGGACCATGAGAGTGTGCAGTCAATGTGGGGTCAAAGGGTATGAGTTATGTCCTACCTAGTGAGAATAGATCATTTAGTGTTAAAACACATCAGTAGAAAAAAGTACATTGAGAATGTATATGAATGTAAATTTCATTTCATTTACTTAAGGATAGTTGACCTTAGAAGAAGGATATGAAAATATTTTTATAAAACAATATTATAAGCTGCAAAAAATCTTATATTACTAATTTTTAATTTTAGAACATTACTCATAGTAATTGAACGTACATTGTCAGGCTGGAGCCGTTCTCTGTGTGAGTGATCTCACTGTTTCCCCAGCCCACAGCACCAGCATCAGGTCAGCAAGCTCACACGTCTGTAACTCCAGTCCAAGGGCATCTGACACCGTCTTCCGGCCAGTGTGAGCACCTGCACACACTGCACACATACAAACAGGCGGAATAGCAAACATAAAATACGTCGTTTATAAACTGTTGTCTCTGTGTGGGGATTCTTGCCTGTCCGTGAAGCAGAGCAGCTGGCTGCATGTCTGAAACACAAGGGAAGACTTAGAAAATGATCTTGCTGTCTCTGGTCTTTATCGATACATGCCATTGGCAGATTCAGTGCATAGGCTCGAAGGCCAAGGGGAACACTCCAATTTTAGAATTCCCTTTTCCAGACAATGACATATAAAAGCTAACCAGAAAAGCAGTCTAGCAGGCACAGTAAGACTGGTTCAAGTAATGGAAAAAATTACCCACATTCCCTAGATAGAAAATTTCTTCATGATTTTTGTAGTTAGTGACAGCCTACATTCTTTGCCTACACTGGAATCTTGGCACAGCAGGAGACATTTCCTTCATTCAGAAGCAGTGGCTCCTTTTCAGTGGGTGCAAGGAGAGCGATTCCCAAGGTCCAGGGGAATGCCATCTTACCCTGCCCCTTCCTAGTTATTGTCCCTTAGCAACCTTTGAAGGATAGTTCCTGTGTGTCACTTAACTTCAGGAATGAAATGCATTCAAAGCATCTTTGGTTATCTTGCTTCGTATTATAGTTGGTATCATCTCTCTGTTAAAGCATACATACTGATATGCTAGACCTCATGACTTTCCAACGTTGTCAGCTGTCCAACGGTACTAACATTGGCATGTTGATGTGCATTTAGGTCTTAGAATCCTGAACTCTCTGCTGCGTTTTCGTGTGTTGCAGGCTTTATTGGCTATGCTCCATACATCAGCCGTCTGGTCCAGCAGTGGAATCTGCAGGATAATGATGATGACCAGCTCTTTTACACTAAAATTTACATCGACCCACTGAAGAGGGTGAGCAATAGCTTGCAATTTCTCATTTGCTGTTTTGGCTGCTTTGATTTTTATATTGTCCTCAGCCCAGTGGTCAGGGAAACAAAGGATTTTGGAAGCTGAATTGGAAATTATGTTGGTCCCACCACAGTTAGAAATGTACAAGTCAGTGTAACCAGCATGGAGTGGTGCCCTTGCTCTCTCCTTCCCTGCCTTGGGTATGAGAACTCTCTGTCTCTATCTCTTAGTGGTTGAGTTAGAAGCCTTGTCCAATCAGGGTTCATCAGAGAGGAAAATAATAAGTGTAAGACCCTGTTATTTGTATTTTGTAGAAGAACTCATGGAACAACTAGAAAATTCAGGGCTGATATCTCTCATTGTGTCTACCACCCTCTGGAGCCTCATTGACAGGCCTTTAAATATCAGAATGAGGTTAAGGCAGTAACGTTTCTGATACTGGAGACTAAAGACAATGCCAGACAATTATGCCAAATTTGGAGCACATGCCTATCATTAAGACAGTGTTTTTTAGCAATAACAAAGGAATCTGTCTGTCTGTCTGTCTATGTATCTGTCTGTCTATCTATCTATCTATCTATCTATCTATCTATCTATCTATCTATCTATCTATCTATCTATCTATCTATCTATCTATCTATCTGTGTTTGAGTACTGCCTGCCTGCCTGCCTGCCCGTGTATCTGTCTGTCTATTTTCTTGTAAGGTCCCGTGTAGCCCAGGCTTTCCTTGAACTCCTTATCCTCCTGTTTCTGTCTCTGGCGTGCTGTAATTTATAATTGTATACAGCTGTGACTGGCAATACTTTGATAACTTTGAAATGGCATATGGATAAGTTCACTTCAAAGACAGTTTTTGATTTGAAAAATGACATACGTCTTCTCATCTCTGTGAGACTTGTCCCTTCGAGTCTGAGGGTGTCTCACCATTGCCCAGTAGCTGGTGTTGTAGATACAGTGTGGTAGACACGGTCCTATGAAGACAAATTTCAGCAGGTTTTATAGCCAGCAGGAAGGCTAAGAATGTTGGCAAAGGGGCTAAACAGATGTCTCAGTGGGTAAAACACTGGCTGTGTCAGCCTGAAGACCAAGTTGGGATCCTAAATATCACATAAATGCTAAGCAGACTCACCTTTAATCCCAGTGCTGAGAAACAGGCTGTTGTCGCTGGGGCAAGCGGGCAAGCGGGCAAGTGGGCTAGCCAAATAAGCTCAGTTGGTGAGCTCCACATTCAAGTGAGAAGTCCTGCCTGCTTCCATAGAAGGTCAAGAGCAGTAGAGGAAGATAATCAGTGTAGACCTCTGGTTTCTACATACCATACATCTGTGCTCACATACAGGCTCACACACACACACACACACACACACACACACACACACATACATCAAAAAAGGGGAAGAGAAAAAGTGCTGTGGGATGTATGTAGATTGTGGAATGAATTAATCATGAAATTCCAGAGATTATGGCCTGAGATTCTAGAGAGGCAGAGACAGTGTCTTATTTCTTAAATACTGTAGTTGTCACAAACAGAGTAATTAAAAGTAGTAGTGGGCCTAACGACAAAGGTGTTTTGTCTGTGTATTTATGTTTTCCTTCTAGAATACTAAGGCGGGGTAGGGAGGAGATCATGGGCTGTAACAGTGGTTTTCTGCTTTCTGCTTGTCACTGCTCCATTCATAGCCTGGAGTGCATATTTTCCCTGTGTCCTCTATAGCCCAGATGACTGGTGAATCCCAGTCTTTACAGGCATACTCTAGGTAGATAAAATTCAGGAGAGTTTACAAAGAAAGCCATTGAAATTCATGGACTATACTTAGTGAGTCTTTCTAGAAGGGTCAGGAGGTGCATTTGCATTTCTTTGACAAAATATCATGTGACTGCATATTACACATGAATAAAATTTTGTGCTTCTTAAATATATAGGCCATACTAAAAATCCTGGGTACTGTTACAACTCGGTCTGCCAAATGCTTTATAGAAAACAGTCATACAATTGATGTAAGCTTTAATTCAGAGTAAAAGCAAATGTAATTTGAAAAAAAAATTTTTTAATAGTATGAGATAACATTTTATGGATTTTCTGTGTACTGTAAATATAATTGTAATTTTTCTTGAACTGGGAGTCCTGCACACTGTCACCAGGGACACAAGATCTACGTGAGTGCAAGTGTCAAGTGTACAGGGGCGTCTGTCTCAGACATCAGCATATTTTCATAATACATTGAACAAGTATTTTAAGTTGCAGATACCCTCAAAGATACTTATCTCAATATGACTGAGCTGTTGGCTATTTCTGTTGTAATTTTCAGCGTTTTCCTGTTTTCCTATTTTTTTAGGAAGCTTTTAACATCACCCTGGATCACAAATGCAAAATTTTCCAGGCCTTGAATGGAGCTACAGGTACAGATGCTCAGGGCACCTTCTCGTATATGTGAATGCCCGCTTTCAGCATTCTCTCCTGCATTAGACCATTCAGTGCTATAGCCAAGGTGGCCATGCTTAAAATGTTCAAAACATCGGGTACTGAATTCAACCTGACATGTTTCCATATTGTCCAGAAAAATTCTTCTCTCAGTGAAAAAGTTAAATGGTGGTGTCTCATCACTAAGATTGGATGGGCAGCTGTGAGTTAATTACCTCCCTACAACACACTGTTTGGCTCAAGTTCTTTGGGTCCTGAGTCTCGTGGAAGGGTTAGTGGTCCTATAGTAAATTGAAAGTCAATTGGTAAAATCTATGAATGGACTGCAGAAGAGTGAGAGGAGATCTGACCACCTGTACCCTTATGAGTATGCACAGAGTGTGCGCATACCTGCACATTTAGGAGCACACTCCACAGAGCACCTGTGCTCATAACACTTACGTGAGTACACTCCCACAGTGTGTGTGCATGCACCAACATATGTAAGAGTGCATGCACACGCACTTACACATGTGTGAATACCCTCTCAGTGTACACAAAACACCTGCACCCTTATAACTATATGCACAAGGTGTATGTGTATGTGTGTGTACTCACAGAAGGCATGTGTGTACACTAGTACATATATGAATGCACTTTCACAGAGCATATGAGCACACATGTACACTTGTACATGTTTGTGTACTTACTTGAGAGTGTATTACAGCGTGCTTGTGCACACTTGTGGTGAGCCGTACAGAGCATATGCACACAGCTGCACATGTGTATATATGTAGCATCTGTGTACACCTGTGCATTTATCAGTACTTTCTCATACAACATGCAGATACTTCTGTACATTTGTGTGTGTACACACAACTGTATACTTGTGGCTACTCAAACAGTACTTGTGCACACACTTGCATGCCTGTGAGTACACATACAGAATGTGTGCATGCCTGCATTTTTGAGTACATCTGTACAAAGCGTGCACATGTACATACTTGTGAATATCCTTGATTGTATTATTTTTCTAGCGATACATACACCCCAGTAGGACATGTCAATGCATTAATTTGTGTACTGAAAGTCAAAATATTGATCTATGAATGCATTATCATTTTAAAAATTAAGAATGTGCTAGAGTTCAGCATAGTTTACAGTGCTGCCAATACAGTGCCTAGGTTCTTTGGATAGAAAGTGTGTAGTGTTTAGAACTGTGATGAGAGAAGCCTGAAATACAAACACAATGCCTCTCATGTCCCTTATGTCTTTCGGGACCATCACAGAAGGTCATCTGAGAATTGTCCACCCGATCAGGTGCCCTGTCAGCTGTGGAGTCTTGCTTGTACCTGGGATCGCACACTGACCACACACAGACATTTCTTGCTGTTTCTAGAACAGCCCTTCAAGGCCAGTCTGGATACACTACAGGAGGATAACTTGTGACAGTGTGCTGGCATCACACTGCTAGGAACCAGGTCAGGGACCAGTGAAGCACCCTTCTACCACTTCACCACCCAGCTTAGTGACAAGGCATTTGGTTGGGAGCCAGCTTTGGTTTGCTAACTATGGACTTGGAGAAGATAGTTTCTATGCATTAAAAAAATGGGATAGAAACCCATAGACCTGTATATGTTTGAAGTTGACAAAAACTTTTATCTTTTTAACCCAGATGAAGTTGTTTTAAAGTTTGAAAATGGTAAAAGCAGAGTGAAGAATACATTTTATGAAACACTGCCAGTGGCAGTTAATGGAAACGGGCCCACCAAGGTGAGTACCTGGGCCCTCAGTTCACTGTCCGTTTCTCAGTGTTGGGCTATGGAGAAATACACAAGGGCCATCATCTGTTAAAATGTGTGTGGGGAACTTTAGGGTGAACAATTTATTCACATTGTCTTTATGCAATAAAGCATCTGGTTTACAATAAACAACATTTCCCCTTAGCAAGATTATGACCTTGTATTCTATAGGTAGATACGTCACTTTAGTGTTTATTCTTTTTAGGAAGAGTAAAGGCCAGAAGACAGGAGAGCAAACCTTATTCCCCAAATTGTTCAGAGACCTTAGAATAATCACCTGTTTTGTACAGGAAAAGAAGTAATTTCTTCAATTCTCTTGATTTATTATTAAATGACCTTAATTCATGCCCCCAAATCATAATGCATAGCCACTGTGACCCTCAAGAATAGCTAGATATGGTTCAGAATATGTCTCGGCAAGTGCAAATGACATCATCCTTGGAAGTACTTTGAAGAGGAGTCAGGAAAGTGCTAGACCCAGGGCCCAGGAGTCCAGGGTAGCCTCGCCCAGTAAGCGGCTTTCCACACCTTCCAAGGCAGCCAGCAGAAATGTCTTCAGTTATGAGGAAAACAGATGCCCTGGTGTGTGGGAATTGGGAGGGGTGGATAGTCTGCCATGCGATGACAGACACGGGGACATTTCCCATCAAAAGGACTGTTTCTCAATATCCTAATCACCCAGGAAACAAAGGGCAGAAGGTGGAAAGTTACAAGATAAATTTTTAATTCTGAAAACAGAAAGCACAAATGCCCCTTTGTGCTTTATCCCTTGGAACTAGTAACCATTTTCTTATTCATACAGGAGATCTAGTAGATGAATTCATGGCATAAATATTAAATTTTTATGTTACTTTTAAATTGTCAGTCATATGTTGTGAGGATTTTTTTATTTGCAGTTTTCATGTCCTTTAAAAGTAACATGTATTAAGGTGTCCATTTTTTATATAAGCATGTCTTATTTTAATAGTCACTTTTATTATTTGACAACCAGAAGTACTTTCTGTGTCTGTTTCTGTTATGCATTTAAAATGTTGCTATTGCACCTTTCCCCTTTTCAGTGGCTGTCACTGTACAGTGTTGGCTAGCCTGCAACCTGCCTCGTAGACCAAGCTAGCTTTGAACTCAAAGAGATTCATCTGCTTCTGCCTCTGGAGTGCTGGGATTAAAGATGCGCACCCTCATGCTCAGCCACACTGACCTTTGAGACATCAAAATGACTGTCATGTCCATATGGCTCCTGACTTCTGAGATAGCATATCATCCAAAGCAAAGGCCCGTGTGGTGCTTGTCCGTTGTCTTAGGTTTGCAGAGGTTCAGTGTAGCCGCATCTATAGCATCTTAGCGGCACAAAGGCTTTCCTGTCCTCATGCAGAGCTTACTGGTTTCAGCAGCCTCTGATTGAAATTTCAGTGCAGTGGAAATATGTGGACAGAGCTGTGGAAGGGCTCTGGCGAAGTGGCCAGGTCAGTTCCTTCTGTGCTGCAGTCTGGAGCCAGGAGAAGCTGGGGGAAAACATCTCCTGGGCACTTCCTTATGTATTCTCACTTCTATCTTTAATACAGGTGACACTCTTCTGATGGTCTCACTTATGCCGTGATTTTAAAAAATGATTAGATAAGAATAGTGGGGATTTGAGGAGTGTTCTCACAGTGGTAATGTTAGGTTACAGCAGACACTGTGTGCTATCAAGACTGCAAAACATGCAGTGACTTTGTTACTTGTACATCTAGAGAATATCTTCTGCAATGTCCCAATTTCAGAGAGGTCCTAGATATGTTTAGGGCTCAAAGGGAATTGCACTCTGCTTGCTTCTCTCAGTCGATACTTAGAAGGGAGGGGCCTAAGGCAGGGAGGAGGAGGCGCCTTGTCAGATGGGTACGCAGCCTGGACTTCAGCACATCCTTGGTTTGCAGATTGGTAAGTTTAGTCCCCTGCTGCATCTGTGCTCTGAGCAGCACCCCAAAGCCTGGCTGACAGATATATCTCCAGAAATTGCTTAATGTCCTGTGGTGATGAAGTTTCCTCAGTATTTGTTTTGTGTGATGTGTTAGGAAGCGATCACTTTACTCCTGCTCCATTTCCTGCAGGTGTCGTGCTGGACATTCAAATACATTTATCTCATTACTAGATTACTAACATATGGTTTATGGTGGTTGGTCTCAAATGTCTTATTTGCTCCTTTAACCCTTTTTTTGTTTGGCATATTTTTGCAATAGTCATTTTTATTATTATTCCTTACATCAAATTATATCAAGTAAACAACTCCCATGTTTTATAACAACACAGACATTTATAGACACAGTTTGCAGCGGGTAGTGATTCACTGTCTGAAGGAAGCTGTATTTATTATATTTATATTGTTGATAAATGTTGATGTGATTCTGGGGATATAACAGGTACAGACAGAACGCTGTGGAGCCATGAGTACCGGGTGAGAACACGGTTGTGGGTCAGGACTTCTGCTCATCCTTTTTTCTTGCATTTACTAGATTCTCCTGAATTACTTTGGAAACTATGTTCCAAACTCATGGACACAGGAAAACGGCTGTGCGCTTTGTGACGTTGACACAATTGACTTGTCTACAGTAGATGTAAGTGGGATTTATTTGTATGAACTTATATTAAAAATCCACATTGTCATAGAATACAGTGACTCAGGAAAAAGGCAAATTATTGTATACCGTCCATTGGTTATTACTAATGAATTTATGCTATAAAAGGACGGTGACTGAGAAAATCTATTAGCTTGTCTTTTCGAATTGTTTTGAAACCACTAACAGATAAAAGTTGGGGGAATTGAGCATTTACAGCATGCCCGGGAGGTAAAGCAGCACAGGGTGAAAATAAAGTCCCTGGGGACTTGTGTGGCGACAGTCCCTGGGGAGCAGCAAGGTCCCCTACGCAGAACACTGGAACTCCCAAAATGAATGCTTTATTTTCATTGCTTCCTGGAAGGGAGGAGAAAAAGCAAATTGTCCGCATTTAGTAACTTCTGAATAGAGCTCTATGTCACTTGAAAGTAAAGATTTTCTGGCCAGACTTTCAAGCAACAAACTAAATGTTTCCTATCTGGAAAGCGAGCCAGAACACTTCTGAATGAGTCCCCACCACAGAGATGTTTAAACGTTTTGTCTTGATGGTTTTTGCAGAAAATGGTGTTGTCCTCTGGAAGGAGAATCAACTCCTTCTGTTTGGATTTTCCTTTCTAATATAAACTTTCTGGTTGAAGGATGAAATGTTTGTGTTGAGTTTTTGTTTTTGTTTTTTTAACTCAACATATAAATAATGTTTTTTGTATATAAATAATTTCGCTCTTAACTGTGCTTGACTTACAACTTAATAAATTGTGCTAGAAAAGGAAAACAACTCATTCCTAAATATAGTAAAAGTATGTAGTCTCAGTGTATTCAATATCAATAGGGACATAGTAATTAAATATTTGTAGGAGTTGAGGTTCCAGATTCAGCATATGTTTAGATGTGGGTCATAGCACATATTTATTGGGTAAAATTAAATTTCTGTTATATTTTAATTCATTCATGCTTTGTTCGGGCATGTGTTTGTGTGCATGCTATTATGTGCACATCTGGAGGCGGAGGAAAGCTTGCAAGAGTTTGTTCTCTCCCTTTACTATGAGTCTTATTGGTCTTAAACACATTTACTACCTTTACTACTGGAGTCTTAGTGGCACTATATGTGCATATTTTAGATACTTTTAGTGTTTGATAGATGCTTAACTATTGTTGCTACTGTTTTAAAATAATTAAAATTAGAACATTTACTGGTGCAAAGTTCCTCCTGAGTTCCATCTTGCTTTTGTATAAGCTGGGATGGTTAATAACTTCTAAGGCTTTAGGACATTGAGTGGAACCCGTAAAATACTGTGAGCTACTCTCGCCTCACTTCCTCCACTGAACTAGAAGCTCCTAGAGGCTGGGTGTGCTGCCTCCAGGGTTTTTCCCTTACTTACAGTCTAGTGATCAGTGTTTGCAATGATGAATAAAGCCCAGAGCACCAACTCATGTTCCTGCAAACATGTTCACATATCCAGATCACAGAGGGAGGCGCGTGAAGAGATGAAAAGAGCCAAGTCAGCACTTTCCGTGTTTGGGACTGAAGGTCTGTCTGGCTCAGGGGTATCAAGCTTGTTCGGCATGTTTGGGCTCCAGGAAGATGTCCCGTAGCTCTGACTTTAGCTCGGTTGCATAGTAGTTGGCTTGTGTGTATATTTTTCCTCCTTAATTGTAACCTTTTGAAGCCAGGAGCTTCCATTCCCTTTGGTAAAAGCATCACAAAGACTGCCATGGTCAGTGTGCATTCCAGGCAGTTGCATATAAAGAGTTAAAGAAGGAAACTATACCTAAATATGTTTAAAGCAGATTTAAGAAAATGCATAAAATATTTTCATTAAGGTAAAATGTTAGTGAAAGTAGTACATATAAAATAATGTGAAAAAAAGAATAATGAGCTTATTGGTAAGATATTGTTCATCTCCATCCCCCTCCTTCTCCTTTTTACTTCCTTCCCACCTCTCCTTTCTTCCTGCCTAGGGATAGTTAGGCCCTCTACCAGTAAGCAATACCCCTGGCCCGGGACTTACAGACTTTTCCAAAACAGTTCAGCTCTGAAGATACTCTTTTGAGAACAGTCTTGAAGGAAGTGGGTCACAGAAGAGTAGACTGTACCCCACATTCATGCGATGAGTAGGATAAAAACTTTCAGGAACATGATAGGATTTGATAAAAATCACCTTGATTTGCCTCATGGAAATTAACTTGCAGTGTTAGAGGACATCGGCGGTTGATGCAAGCTTAGTGATTATGCTGACGTGAAAGTCTAGTGTGTTATTGTTGTAGTAGATGTTTGTTTGTGATTGTCCCCCACTGGGGTACTGCTTAAGATATGAGTAGAGTTTAGTCATGCTGATCATAATTTGCTTTTGTATTTGCTGTAACATGTAGGTCCATCCCAAGGTAACACTAGGTGTTTTTATTGAACAACCAACCCCCTTTCTACCTCGATTCCTGAACTTACTGTTAACACTGGATTATCCCAAAGACGCACTTCAACTCTTTATTCATAATAAAGTAAGTATTTCACTCTGAGTGTTGCGGGTGAGAATTCTTTTGAAGTGACTTCCCTTGCATCTAAATCCAAGTGGAAGGTTTTACTTGCATTCTATGTTAAGAATTGAAAATTAAATCTAATATTAGGCTGAACAGCGTGAAATTGACACACTTTCTGTGGATCAAAATGCCCCGAGTATTAGCCCTTTTTATACAGCATGTCTGTGAAGGGTATGCGGAAGAGCTGTGTTCCTCTGCAATGGAGAGGATTTGGGGCTTTCTTTTCAGTTGGTTTCTGGCCATTGCTGATTTTCTAGCAATCATATCATAGCATCACAACTAAAACTAGAGAGAGCAGTACTTCCGTCCATCTCAAAGTGGCACGTGCTTCACCAGAGGAATTTGATATTTTTATTTCTTGCAAGACATGAAGCATGCTATTTTATACTTTTGCAGTAATAGTGGGGTTTTTTGGTTTATTTTTTGTTTGTTTTGTGTTTTTAACTATTACCTTTTGAATGTCTCAGAATCTTTTCTTTTGTAACTATTTTAACATTTCAGAAACCGATCTTTAGTAATTTCAAAGAGTAAATATCAGATATTTGCTATCCCAAATTAATCATAGTATAGATACTTAAATGCTTTTTATTTTCACGGTATTATACTTTTTGTTTACATTTTGCCTGCTTTCAGATGGCCTTAAAGTCCTTAAAGTTTCTGTTTGTCATTCTGTTAAAGGTTGTGTCGTGCAGCCTCAGGTGACAACTGACCTTCCTGTGCTGTGACAGCACTTTTGAAAAGGCAGAGTGGGGTGTCCCACATAAAAATCTCCTCATGGTCTGGTCCTAGAGAGTGACTCCACCTGAACTTCATTCAATGTGGCTGAATCATGCTAAACTGACGGTTTATACCACAGAAGGGCTATCAATATGAATATGTCGAACAGTCTTCGTTTCACTAAAGACAATCTTGTGTATCATTATAAATTGCTGTCTTTGGCTTCAGAGATTATTGTTAAATTTTATTTTGCACAATGAGACTTTATTTTCATAACAGATTAATATCCATTATATTTAATAGACCTTCTTTTCTAGATTTTTATGGCAAATGTTTAAGATTCTTAGGCAACAAGATTTTTTTTTTTCTCCCTTCAGTTCAAATTCTCTTGAATGATTAGAATTCAAGTAGTATTGCAGGACTTAACCAAAGAGCAGATACTGAAATATTTTTGAAGCCACTTCACTTTTTGGATATTGATACAAACCGAATTTATGTTTGTTATATGTGTGTGTGTTTTTAAGTGACAGTTAAGTGCATTTTCTGTAATTGAACAACTATGAATCAAATAATTCACGTTTTTAATGTGACACATTGTCTTTATGTATAAAACATGATTGTTTTCTATTTAAAATCTGTTACAGGAAGTTTATCATGAAAAGGACATCAAAGTGTTTGTTGATAAAGCTAAGCATGACATCAGCTCTATAAAACTAGTAGGACCAGAGGAGAACCTAAGTCAAGCGGAAGCCAGGAACATGGGCATGTATGTCTGAACGATGTATGCTGAACTAGTAGATGAACTTTATGAAAAAAATTCTCAAAATTCTATTATACTTTCAAGGCAGCTGTTTCCTATGTATCACAGATCTAGCTGTAGTAGTCAGTTCTGCATATCAGTGGTTACACAGGACAGCTGTAGACGTTTCTTCTATTTTTCTTTAAGCTGAATCAAATATTTAACCAGTTTATGAGTTGAACTTCAGATAAAGATTGAAACAAAACAACAGATAAATGACTAGTATGGCTTCAGTAGTGAATGACTCACTTTTAAACTCACCATTAGAAGGCCCTGTCTATAATGAGGTACCTGTGGGGAACACAGGTGCTCCTGCTTGACATGGCTAATATTGGACACTCAGAAGAGCGTTTGAAGTCTTTTAATATTTCTACTAGAATCCATATAAAACTCTGCTCATAGAGAAGTCATGACTTAAGGAACGCCAGGCTGATACTCCAGGCTGCATTTTGAAAGCTGCTTGTAAAAGGGCAAACACACCATGCCTTCTTATCAGGAGGCATTCTTATCTGTTGCTGACTCTCATGCCTTTTACTGTGCAAGTCTAGCTCATAGCTAGGGATTCTGCCTGGGATGGGCTTTTAGCAGAATCAGAAGTGCCTGTACCCCTAACTCAAACCATGAGACAATCCCTTGAGTCCCTGTTTAGGACTTACTCACGCACTCTGATGGTTTGAATAACTGCTATAAGTCTTCACAGCAACTGTCCTGGTTGTTATTTACTTTGAAAAACCCACTTAAGAGCAGAAAGTAGCCAGCGGGGCCAGCCCTGGAAAGATGAAGCAGGCAAAAGAATCCTAAATGCAGAAGCCATAATATGTGGAAGATTTCACAGGTCATGGTATCAGTAGGGGGTCAGTCCTTGGTATTTCTGCTGATAACACTGCCTGCCGTCTCTCTTGGAAAAATATGCCAGTCACTACCTCCAGTGAGCAGACAGGAGATACGTGTCTTAAAATACATTCTATGCAATCATGTATTAAATATTAATATTAAGACACCTTTAACTTCATCTCCATAATTCCTCTCAGATTACAGTTGTTGGTTCCTAGGATTGTAGTACAGTGGTCTTAGCATGTATAAGGCTGGAATTAGTCTCCATCAACACACACATACACACACAATACAATAACAACAACAAAAAAATATAAACTACTAAAAACCTGAAATATTTAGTATTTCATTTTGTGTGTCTGTGTGTTTGCAGGTAAAAAGTAATTTCAAATGTAAATAAATTGAGATAAGTTATTTTTGTCCTTCCAGAAAGCACTTACAAGTTCACTTATTATCATTGTTACAAGATGTTTTGTGTGCTTGGTGTATCTGTGTGCAATAGTGTGTGCACCTATCATGTGCAGAAGCCAGAGCAGGACATCAGATAATCCTTATTTCTCCTTATTCCCTGAGACAATGTCTCTCACTTCGCTAGAGGCAGACTGGAAGCCAGCCAGTCACAGCCACCCCCTCTGACTCTGTTCTGGTAGTCGTGGGCTGTAGGCCTGCCTGTGTGTTGGACCATGCTCAGTGTTTTACATGCATTTGGGGCATAAGTTCTTATGATTGCACAGCAGGAACGATGATACACTGAGCCATCCCTGTGGCTCCTATATGTTTTTATGCCTTAAAATACATAGTGACTTAAAATTCATTTCTCACTTGGTCTAAGATGGTGGTGATACATACTTATGCATTGACGAATTAGGGACTTTCAGTATCAAGCACTGTTGTTTGGAAAATAACATCAGAGCAGCTCTACTTATGTTTGCTTTATGCTAATATTTCCAAACAAGAATTTTTATCGAATGCTTATTTTATTTTCCTTCTCAACATCAGGGATTTCTGCCGTCAGGATGAAAAGTGTGATTACTACTTTAGTGTGGATGCAGATGTTGTTTTGACAAACCCAAGAACTTTAAAAATTTTGATTGAACAAAACAGGTATGAAGATTTAACATGAATTCATTAGTCATAAGGTAATTTCCCACATCTGTGTGGGCATACTATCTAATTGTAATAAATCGAGGTAAGTCACATTCAACTTTCTTCTGTACTTTGTAAGCTCCCTGTACTAAATATTCCATTAGCAGTCGTAGAGCCAAAAGTGTTTAATAGTATTTAGAGTCAAAAGCGGTTGTTTAAAGGCATTTGGTCTATTTTTATATAAGCAACATTTAATTATGTTATTAAGATATCCAATACTAGTACATTTTCTAATTTTTTATCATTTATAGATATGTTAAATGTAGACTTTCCTATAGCTCATCAGTTATTCCATAGAGTTGTAGTTCTAAAATCTGAATTTTCTAATACTCTGATCATTCCACAGTTGTAGTTCCTGTTGTACTGATTGTTGCTGACTCGAATTGAAATGGAATAAAGATATTGTGGATACAAGGGTCTTAATTCTACCTGTTATAATACAGCTACTACTGAGTCTGTTGCTATTTATTCTCTGGTCCTCATGGCACACATTTGTGCTGTGTCTGTGCGTTAATAGTTGTTTCTCACACTAAAAAAAAGGAGTAGGAACTGAAATGTTAGGATGACTTGACTGTTACACAAGTATATAGGGAGTCTGCTATGCTGCATCAACCCATCCTGTATATGGAGACATGCGCCCTTTGCTGCATAACATGACTCAGCACATGTAGTCATAACTTGAGTCAGCACAAGTCAAGGTTGGAATTTAAGTTGTCATATCAACAGACAAGAGCAGAGAGTATATTTGCTCTTAGATAATTGGTTGCTTGTTCTCAGCTAGTTTTTCTCTCTTTTGTTACTACCCAGCATCCCCTGTGTAGGGAATGGTACCGCCCACAATAGACTGAGTCATTGCACCTCAGTTAACAATTAAAACACCATGAGATGCCCATTGGCCAACCTGATCTAGAATTTTTTTTTTTAATTTCCATTTCAATTAGAGTCAGCAACAATCAGCACAACAGGAGATGCACTACAGCTCGCTGTGGAATGAACAGATTATCGGAAATGTCTGATTTTAGAACTATAGTTCTATGAAATTTTTTTTTCTTTAAAACTCTTCCTTGGTGATGCTAAGTTTTGTTGTATTGAGAGTTAAAACTAACCAGCACAGATGAGTTAATTTTATGAGTTTGTGTAGTGTAAGTGCTTGGTACTTTGTCTCAAAGGTACCACTTTACAAATAGCTATTAAGGCAGAATATTATCACAGTGTCTTACTGTATTTGCTATGGCTCTAACAAAAGGCCACCAACAGGGTAAGCTATATAGAGTAAGACTTTATTTGACTCTTGTGGACTTGTACACTGGGTGGTTTAGCATCAGATGCAGGGCCTTCTTCAGGGCTGCCTGCTGCCTTGTAACATTCTTCGGTATGTTCTGAGGAGAGGAGGGGCAAGAGGAAAAGAGTTTCAAGGTCTCCCTGCTTTTATAATCTTCTCTGAAGTTAGGGGCTATGATGAATTTTAGGCCTCTCAAAGTCCCGTGTCTCAGCACCGTCGCAGTAGCAATTAAATTTAAACTCTAGTTTCCTAAGGGACTTTGAGTTCCAGGCAAGCACCTCTGTTTTGTTTTCTGAAGTGAAGGCTGACGTATCCATTGCTGCCAGGCCAGCTTACAACTATAACCCAGTTTTAAAAGTCCTAAAATCCTGGAGACAGATGGTAAAGTGATCAGGGTTTGTTTTAGGAACATTGACTCATCAGTGTCTCGGCCCATCTGCGTATGTTGTTTTTCATTCAACAAATATTCATTGGCTACCTCAATATTGTAGAGAGTGTTCAGTTTGCCAGTTAAACTAGAATTTAATTTAAACACAAGGAAACAATTTAGTCTTACTCTCTTCAATGTAACTAACATGCTGTTAAAAAGTTACTTTAATATTTTGTTAGCATTTTCAATAAATTTCCCATTTTTCTTTTTTTTTAATTAATGTAACTGAAAATTTTGTGTATCTACTGAAGAAAAGATGAAGAGACTAATATTTATTTGTGTATTATATATGTGTCTATATGTATGTGTTGTTTGTTATAATATGTTAAATGAACTTCACCATGTTTTAGGTCTTGCAAAATACATAACTCCAATGAATATGTAAAAGGTAATAATACTGTGGGTTTCCTTTCTTAGGAAGATCATTGCTCCTCTTGTGACACGTCATGGAAAGTTGTGGTCTAACTTCTGGGGAGCACTGAGTCCCGACGGATACTATGCTCGCTCTGAAGATTACGTCGATATTGTTCAGGGGAACAGAGTGTGAGTTGCCTGATGAATCTTTTCATATACAATATAGTGCCAATATGATCTTACTATTAATATTACTTAAAAAGCATGTTTATCTGTCTTCATTTTGCTTAGGATATGTTTGAGAACTTGGAGATCACTAGATCACTTACCGTTACATAAAAACTTTTTTTTTTTTTTAAAGATCGAAAGGAATCTACATGATTAATGGGACAACTTCATTGTAATATGATAATACTTGGTTGTCATGTGTACACATCCAGTGGTAGAGAGGAGTAGAGCTCTTTCCTAAAAGCTGGAAAAGAATTTAGTTTATCTAAGTCATTTAATAGCTCCAATAAAACTTGTCTTTATTGTCTTTAAAAATTATAAATACAGAAATAATAATGCAGAAAACCAGAACTTCCCAACATTCCCAGTTGCATGAGGAGATTTTGTTGGAACTGGTGGTAGCTTTTAGTTTGTTTTGTCATCTCTGCGTGTAAGAACCAATGTGTTCATAAATAGGTAAGAAACCACTGACATTCAATTGTCATCTTTTAGAGGTTTCAAAAAAAAAAAAATACAGACGCTATAGAGTACAAATGTACAAGTAATATATACTTTCTAAATGATAGCTAACATTTTCTAAAATTTAAAAAAAAATAGTCTGTTAAATATCAGGAGGTTTTGTTAAGGAAATGCTAGGCAAGAATGTTGCTCTTTTTTCCCCAGGTTGTAGGCTAGCATGCCTGAGTCCTAAGTGCTTTGTCTTAATTATCAAACTCATCAGCTCAGTTTTAAAAGGGGAAGATACTCTGACATCTAAAGCGAGGTGCCCTTAGATTAAATACCTCATATTCTCCTTGAGAAAATTGTAGCAGTCGCAAGGTGTTTTCCTTCTGAAGATAAGGATTGACTTAGGAGCATTACATCTGAAAGATGCAAGAGCGGTAGTGTTTCTGTTATCTGGTAGCATGGTAGGTAAGGAATCTGTAGTAAGACAGCTCTGTTTCAGTTACATTTATTGAGTGTGAAATGACATATAAGTCATGTATTTGATACTCTCCATGGATTCGATGGAAATGAAGGTCATCAAATGCAGAGCAGTGCCTTTATGTTGATTGCAGTAAATCATAATTTCTTTGTACACAGTGGCTTCCTCTCTGATTTCTCCGTAAGATAAAGTGGAGAGAATGATAAGGACCATGGTCAGTTTGAGTGCATCTGAATTTCTGCCCTTAGAGAGAAGCATGGTGTATTCATTCCATCACATTTAGTGTTAGAATATACCTGACAAATTATGTAGATCTAAAGGCCTTTTATTGTTTGTATTTTTTCATCTAAGTAAGTCAAAATAAGGTCTTACACGTCCTTGGTCAGGTTTTTTTTTTCCTTTCTGCTTCCTAAACGTGACAGACGCGGGCCTTTGGGAGCTGATACCATTCATATAGGAGCCCTGTCAGAATGGGGTGGGTGTGGTGCAGAGAGAGAACTGTCTGCAGACACTTACTCTGCAGCTGCATTTCCTCTCAGCTTCTTCCACAGACTTAAGGAAAGCTCAGTGAATTCCTTGTGAATACCATTTAAGGGTTCTTATTTTTATGTTTATTTATTTATTATTCATTTATTTTTGCTGTGGTTGGATGCATGCCCTCAGTCATAGTGTTTACAAAGACCTGTGGTATAAATACCTCTATGACTTTTGTGTCTTGGCTCTGATGTGCTCTAGGGAGCTATGCCAGCCAATGCCAGCACAGGTCTGGTTCTGTGTGAGGGCTTTCACTATTGGATGTTCTCTGTTAAACAGAAAACATTCTGTACAGTAGACTATCGTGACTTAACTCTAACAACCGTGGCAGGTAACAATAGCTAGTACAACCTAACTGAAAGTCTATCTAGGGGTAGTAATTTCTCCTAAACCTCATTAGAATATGTGTATACAAGAATTCATATTTGTCAAACACCATCATTATGCTTTACCAGCCAAATAATTTATATATACAAAACCTGAACATATACAGAGCATTCCTTTTAAAATGTAAGCATGAAACACATTTTTGTATGTGTGGTATTTTTGGAATGTATTTTTTTTTTTTTAACTTTCAGAGGAATCTGGAATGTCCCATACATGGCTAATGTGTACTTAATTCAAGGAAAGACACTCCGCTCTGAGATGAATGAAAGGAACTATTTTGTCCGTGATAAATTGGATCCCGATATGGCTCTTTGCCGCAATGCTAGAGATATGGTAAGATCTACCACTGCGGCTTCCTGCAGCGTTCTGATGAGGTGCTTGCTTTTCTCCCTGTGTGTCACTGTATTTGGATGCCCCTTTCTCCCCTATTTGTAAATACTGGCCAATTTTTTTGATCGTATGTTTTAAGGAGGATAATTTGTGAACATTTGTAACATAGATTTTTAAATGTTAGAGTGGGCTTGTCTCATAAGCAGCCTAAAAGGATTTAATAAAGGCAGAATTAAGAATAAGCTTTGTTCTTTTAAGAATACTGTTTGCTCACATTTGAAAAATTTTAAGTAAAATAATCGAGTTTAGTTAATATTAATTTGAATGAAATTTACTTTACACATTTGATAAGCACATAATCTTGTGAAATCAGTGACTGTTTTTCTAAGTGTACTCTATAGTATTAGTAATAGTATACTCTTACGAAGCAGGCTCCCTAAGCTATAAAGATAGTATATTTAATATATGTGGAGCTGATGATACATTAGTGTTTTACTTTTACAATAAAACATAAATGCTTATAGAAAATAATTTTTCAAAATGTGCAAATATGTTTTAATTCAGAAAACGTATTTATAAGATTTTCTGTTTCAGATATTGTTATTTTGTTCCTCAATTTATATAAGCAGCCATGACCTTAGGAATATCAGAAAAGTTGGCAAGTGTTTTTTCTTAGTTTAACAAGGCATGTTTTCCAGAATGTTTGTACTGCCTGTGTATCTGTGTGCACCCTCATTGAACAGCCTCAGGACCTTTGATCATATTTGTGTGCTCATGTTTGGCTGATTTCACTCAACAGCGCATCCGGAATGGCCTCTTTCTCATTTTTTTCCCCGTTGTCTTAATTATGTGTCTAATGAAGTTTTGCTAAGGAATGAGCTTGGATCTGTGTCTCACCAAACACGTTAAAGTGCAGCGGCAGGGGAGGCTTGAGGTTCTCGTGTGCTCTGTAAGCTTTGCTTGTTCTGCATGCCGTCTAGGAAGGGCATTTCACAGTGTCAGCTTTTATCCAGGCTCCTGTATTTATTTACCAAGATGCCTCACACGGGTGTGCAGATCAACTGACCCGATGCTTCTCTTCATTTTAGACCTTACAAAGGGAAAAAGACTCCCCTACTCCGGAAACATTCCAAATGCTCAGCCCCCCAAAGGTGTCATTTTTATTTACTTTTACTAATTTTTTTTTAATGTAATTGTTAGATATGCTGTGTTGAGTGGCAGTAAAGCCACCCCATAATAGCCTCCTTTGCACTGATTGGTAAAATGTTGGTACTCATGGGATCCTTTTCTGCTCGTATGTGTGTTGTGGGATTTTGGAAGACTGTTGCTGGTTAGTCAGCTCTTGGTCGATGAAAGTAATTTGCACTTTATAATTAACAGGTGAAAGAAATAACAAATACTTTTACTTACTGTTGTAAGGTTTGGGCATGCTCTGGAGAGGAGAAGGAAGTAGGTTGAAAGAACATCTCCATTAGTGATGAGACCTTGGCACTTGCTGATGTGTGTGTTTGCTACTAATCCTTCTTATAAGAAAAACAGGTACAAAGAGACTTCCTTGACCCAGTGGTGTCTGCCACATTCACTGGGTTTAGCGCGAAGACAGAAGACATCCCTCTTAGACCCTGGCAGTGCCTACAGAACTGTGTGTGCTGAATCAGAACAGTAGAGTGCTGCACTGAGCAACAACATGGACATCTCGAGCTCCATAAAATACATGTTTCTTGGAGAGAAAACGAAGAGAAAAAGAGACACATTTGATTACCTGTTGATGTCTGAAATGTTTTCTGCTTTCCCCATCTGTGTTTAGGATTACTGAGAGAGTAACAGAGTGGCCTCGAAGCCAGGTCCTCTCTTTCAGTTAACCCTTAGTGCTGTGCTATTTTCTGTGTTGGGTGAATTTATGATACTATTTATTTTAAATAATGCATGTTTTATAAAAATCAAAATGTGTGCTTACAAATGAAGTATTATAAAAATTGAAATTAATGCATTTTTTGGGTTTTTTCCCATGATTAAATGTTCAGTGCTTTGAGATTAATATTCCTTTTTTTTTTTGGTACATAGGGTGTGTTTATGTACATTTCTAACAGACATGAATTTGGACGGCTGTTATCAACTGCTAATTACAACACTTCCCATCTTAACAATGACCTCTGGCAGATTTTTGAAAATCCTGTGGTATGTTGCTGTTCAACTCCCTTGTTGTTTATCTTCCTGTCAAATTAAATGGACATAAATCATGCACTAATATTGACACATAAATGTTTTTAAATGGGTACAGTAATTGTGTTTTATGATCTGCAATAGTTCTAAAGTTGACCAAGAACTCGTTCAAATTAAGATACAGTTATCTTAAAGGAAAGGAATTTATCAGTTTCTTTGCTTTCTCCCACTACTAAGCATAGTTTTAAAAAATATGAATAACAAACATATTTTCAAAAGGGAGGGTAGAAAGACCTTATTGACTTGGGGTTAGAACTATCCATTAACATCAAAATGCATTAAGTTTATCCCTAGCTGCGCCACCATCCCCGCTTACACACACACACACACACACACACACACACACACACACACAAACGAAATATCACAAGTTAGTTTGGGAAAACACCCAGTATTTAATGAAAGGTGCTTAGTGTCATAATACTTAGCAAAGTGTTCTGACAGTTTTGTAAAAATGTTTATTAAGCTAGCCAGAGGACAATGCAGAGTGATGCCTTCCCCCAGATAATGTAATGGACCCTTAAGTTGAGGAAATTGGAGTCAGATAGTTAGAGCTGCTGGTTTTGAATTACAGGGACTTTGTTCACCAGTAGCATTGGCACATCTATCTATTAAGAAAGCTTTCTTGAATAGTCATTTTCGTTACCTCCTTAAGATCTCTTCCCCTTGCCAACAGTATGTTTTAAATTACAAAGACTCAGACCTCCTTTGATTTTTGGAAAACTAGCAGGATTCCAGAAAGAGAAACTTTGAACACCGAGTCCTCTGTTGGATAAAAAAAAAAAAAAAGAAATACCTTTTTGTTATTGTGGTATTTCAAAGGTACATTTGTCTTATCTTACCTGTACATCTTCAACTTTAATGAGGTAGAACTGGAAATGGTTATCTTTTCTTATGGAGAGAATAGAGTCTACACGCTTAACTCAGTTTCTGAATTTTTGAGAGTTTTGAGGAATAGCACTACTTGGTTATAGCTTCCAGGTGAACTTTAGTCCCTGTCCTTTGTTGTCTGTGTTCCTGTAGGAGCTCAGCTCTGCTGAGCAGTGATGGGGAATGTGCAGCGTGAGTAGGCTCTGCTAACCAGGCCATGGTCTTGCTCATTCTTTCAGACTTCAGTCTGAAGATGTTCAGTGACAGAATGCTTAGAGATTTTTCCCATTTTCAGAATTTCTAAAACATAAGTGAGATTATAATTGACTTGATGACTGAAGGATATTTTTAAATGAAGAGTTTATGTCAGTGCCCAGCGTAAAACTTTTGTGACTTTAGCATCAGTAAATTAAAAATGATGGCCCAACCCAACTGGAATTTAAGGGTTTTTTTCTCTATCCTTAACACTGTGAGCTACATTCCCAGTTCTTTTTTTTTTTTTTTATGTTTACACACCACATGTTTAATTTCAGAAAAAATTGCATACAAATCTACCCATTATAATATTGTTCAATTTTAATAGCCTGAGACATGAAACTTTATAAATAAAAGGCTTGATTTCATGGAGTGTACCCATACACATAATCAAGCCAGGATTGAAATATAAACTGGTTTCTGAAAATTACTATTAATTTTCTATTTCTATCACTATTCTGAAAATAGTAATTTTCAGAAACTTACAAGTTTCTTGAACTTATAAGTTATTTGTGTATTTTTATATGTGTATTTTTATAATGTATACTTATTTATGGAACAGTTATTTGTTTAAATGTGTTCTTTTTTTCTTTAGGATTGGAAGGAAAAATATATAAATCGTGATTATTCAAAGATTTTCACTGAAAGTATAGTCGAGCAGGTTTGTACTAATAATTCTACCTTATAGAGTGTTTTTTTCCTATAATTTTCACAAAGTCTTAAGCAACAGGACATTAACAGAAAATTTAAATATGGAGAAAGTATTGGTTAGGTACTATTCGTTAGGTTTACCTACTACAGCTTTTAGTTTTCTTAATGGAATCAACCATTAAGACCTCGCTGCCTTTGAAAGCATGCAGCTGTGCATCGAGGTGCTGGAGGCTGCCTCAAGCCACTGGAGCTGGGGAGCCACTGACAGATGGTGGTACAATGGAAAAACTTGGAAAAATAGTGGATCCCCTTTCTTAAACAGTCTTTACTCAGACCTGTTAAAAATGTACTGCATTTCAATGTTCAAAAGTGCCATTCAGATGTGTTTCTGAGGAAGTTTTGCCAGATCTGATACCCCATTGTTTTATGGAGCAAGAAAAAGGTGGCACACTACCAATTAAGCAATGATAAACTTATTTTCTAGCAAAGAATTTTTAAAAATGCATGCGTATCAAGAGCTAGTGCTGGTGTTACTCCACCTTCTAACGACACGCTGTATTGCAGCCTTGTCCAGATGTCTTCTGGTTTCCCATATTTTCTGAACGAGCCTGTGATGAGTTGGTAGAAGAAATGGAGCATTATGGCAAGTGGTCCGGCGGAAAGCATCACGTGAGTTGTCATTTGCAGAAAGGAGTAAAATGGGGAGGGGAGGGGTATATATTCAGAGATATTTCGGAGGACATGTGCCTTATTTGTTATATGTCTCTGGGGCCTTGAGCTAATTCTATTAGCCATCGAGAAACTTGTAAGCCTAATTTCACTGATTGTTAATTGTTTTAACTCACTCTGTACCTGGGTCCCTTTCTCATTTATGAGAGTAATTCCACTGTATGGCCACGAGGGACCCATGACCCCAGACTGGAAGTCATGAGGGAACCCATGTCTTCACTCATCAGTGTTCCAAGGACAGTTTTTATTCGCTGTGCCTATTGTCCCAGCACACTGTACTGAAAATGCTAAGACCATCATGCACTTGACTGTTAACATGATCATGTGTGCGTGTGTAAAATAGTGCAGCAGAATCTATAATTCTGCTTTTTATTCACATTCAGTTAGTAAACTTGTCAGGAATTAACACAGGTGTTGATTCCTTGTGTGTCTCTTTAAGAAGCCACAGGGACCACCTGCTCTTTAACATTACAGTGGCAGTTTAGTGGGATAGTTTGGATCCTTAACTGCATTTGCCCAGTATGGCTCACAGTTATGTAGCTGACCAGGAAGGCGTGCTTTCAAGATATGGGGGCAAAGTCGTAGTCTAACGATGGTGATGTGATAGTGAACAGTTGCTGAACGCCTTGGGTTTCACCAAACACAAGAAGGGCTGCAGGGGCTCTGGTCCAGAAAGCACTCAGTGGGATCTACCGTGAGGCTGATTGTAAAGTTATTTTCAGGGGTGGTATGAAGACTCAGAAAGCCCACTTTAGTACTGAAACTCCATCTACAATTAATAAATAGAAAAGCTTTTTCCGACTGAAGCTTCGCTTCACCACTGACACCTGCATGTCATGTGCAAAGCTGTGTATGTTACCTAAATGAACTTGATCCTCGTGCAACTCAAACAGATGGCACAGCATAATCAAACAGCTCTTTATTTTAATATGGTTCTTGATCAAAAACAATACCAAGATAATAATTAGTCCAAATTGTCTTACTATACTAATGTCATTTCCAGGATAGCCGCATATCGGGTGGTTATGAAAATGTCCCAACCGATGATATTCATATGAAGCAGATCGACCTGGAGAATGTCTGGCTTCACTTTATCCGCGAGTTCATTGCCCCAGTCACACTGAAGGTCTTCGCAGGATATTACACAAAGGTAGTTGTCCCGTTCTTCCTGCCTGTCCCGAGCCTGCCAACCAGTTTAGGCGTGAATATGCTCTTCTGTGTTTTCACTGCTCAGCAAGTCTCCTGCATTGATCTTCTAGGGATTTGCACTGCTGAACTTCGTAGTGAAGTACTCACCTGAAAGACAGCGCTCCCTCCGTCCCCACCATGATGCCTCAACCTTTACCATCAACATTGCTCTGAATAATGTAGGAGAGGATTTTCAGGTAATTATGACGAATATATGAAAAAAAAATTTAGGAGCTGTGGTGTTACGGAGAAGGCACTGCTGATATTTGTCTTTTGCTCGCCATTTAGATGGCACAGTTTGAATGTTGCTACTGATGAAACATGTGCTTGTTTGTGTTTAACTTTTTTTTAGGGAGGTGGATGCAAATTTCTGAGGTATAATTGCTCCATTGAGTCCCCACGAAAAGGCTGGAGCTTCATGCATCCTGGAAGACTCACGCATTTGCACGAAGGACTTCCTGTTAAGAATGGAACACGGTACATTGCAGTGTCATTTATAGATCCCTAAGTTATTTACGTAACTCAAACTGAATGGCTCTCTGAGATGGATGACTGGCACGAACCTGTCTCCGAAGTTGTACTTGAGAAGAGGAGAGGAATATTTAAATGATGTCAACAGAACAACATCACTTTGGGCCAAGCATTTGAACACTTACATATATAAAATTGTGTGATGTCTCTTTATGTCTGCTCTGAGCCTTAAAACACAGGTTGAAGAAGAAAAGAAAGGAAAAAAAAGTGAAAGTTGGTATTTATTTCTATGCTTTAATTGTCTCTGAAAATAATGACAGTTTATAAAATGTTTAGGTACAAAGGCATAAATGATAATAAGTAAGCCTGGTAATATGTTCTTATTTAAGAAGAACCTGAGAAGATTTTATTTATCGGTTCTAAATGAAAATTAGCAAACCTGAAAGCCTGGGATTCTGACGCTTACTGGATCTATGTAATTATTAAGTCATGGTGACCTCTATAGGTCTGTTTTCCAGGAATTAGGAAGAAAACCCAAAGAAAATGTTGCACAAAGGTTTTCCTCAGGAAACCTAGTGCAGACAGCCAGTGGAAGCATATCCACTGGAAGGAACATAGTGTGTGAGGCAGATGTTCATTTCTGGTGGGAATTGGGCCCCTGTGTACCTCCAGGGCAAGCTCTCAGGGGAAGCTCATGTCTTTCTGCTTTACAAAGTGCTTCAAGCGTCAACTCAAAGTGTCCTTATGTCAACAGGATTTGTTTCCTTCTAGTTCTCCCCCCCCCCCATAATTATAGAAAATAGTAAGGAAAAAAATAACAATTTCATTGAGATCGGTAGTAAATTTTACTATGTTTTTTTTAAAGCTTACGTACTTGAATTTTCTATCAGGAAGATGGTTTTTGAGCCTGTTCCTCACCCTTGACTAGTTGGTAGTTGATCTCTTTTCGTCCCCAGGGGAGGGGTTTTTTCTTTCTCTCACTGCAGTCTATTTTCTCTTTCTTAGTCTCCTTAATTACTTTTCCTCTACCCTACTTTTTTAAAAGTTCCCACAGCAAAATTTTTTATTTCCATTTTTGATATTTCTCTGAATGAGGTTTAAATATATTATAGCTACTGTTTTTAATTTAAAGGTTAAACTTGAAGAAAGTCTTTATTCACGGTGCCAAAATTCATTTTTCTAACTCTGTGTGTTAGAAAGTAATGAAAAATAAAATAATTGAAAATAAACATTGTGCCTTTCTGTCTTATTGGTGGTTCTTTAGAAGTGAACATATTGTAAATTAGTCTGAAAGCATATCTGGATATAAAAGCTGTAATTATTTCATTTACCTTGATGATTTAATAGTATATCAATTACTACCGAAATTTAAATTCAGCTTATTTTTTTCTACTCCTACAGTGACAGGTCATCTTACCAGGGAGATGGTATAACTCATTTTATAGGAGTGCAAACAAAAGTCATACATTTAATCAGTCTACATATTTGTCTAGTTGTAGTTTTGACTATCTGAAGATCCAGGTTCTGTTCCAAGCAATGAGGATATGGCGATTCCACTTTCATGCTCACCAGGAGATGTTTGAGAAAGTAAAAAAGTGGGATTCCCTCCTTGTTTTCTTCTTGGTGGCCTTAAACACACAAAGTAGATCAGCCAGATTGAGGACATGTTTTAGTAATGATTTGTTAATCTAATCGCACTTCAGTCAGTGTTCACAATAGTAGATCTGGTCTGGCAGTGGCGCCATCCAGGTTCAGTAGACTCTAACGAACTTGCTCTCTGCAGGCTAGCCTCAGACACATGCTACACTGTCCAGAGGGAGCCAGATGCCAGGCGTTGGCTGCTTCGTGACATGTCAGGCCATTTTTCTAGAAATTGAATAAATACAACACATTAGCAAATTTTCTGGTTTTATTTTTCATCTCACTTTAATGACACAATACACAGTGTGCCCTAGAATCATAATTAGTGAGAGTAAACCTCCCACAAGTAGATGATACAAGTTAAAGATGGGGAGATGTAGGATTGGGTGGGTGGAGAAAACGGACTGAGACGCTGATGGGAAGAGTTCTCGGAGCCATGATTCATGCGTTCTTTTCAGGAATAACAAAATGACAGATGTCTCTGCAAGAGAGTGTGTATGAGGGAAACATCATGCTGCTGGAGTATAAAACCAGCAAAGAAAAAAAAATTCATGTTCTCTCTCTCTCTCTCTCTCTCTCTCTCTCTCTCTCTCTCTCTCTCTCTGTCACTCTCTCTGTCCCTCTGTCTGTCT
>NC_034599.1:86330416-86338811 GCF_900095145.1 Mus pahari
TGTGTGTGTGTGTGTGTGTGTGTGTGTGTTTGTGTGTAAAATATTCTAGAGAGGAACATAAACGTGTGAGACCTTGGAAGAACAAACAGATTTTGTGCTTATTATTTCCTTACAACTGCAATATTTCACTATGTAAATGCATTTAGGCATTATTGAAAGAAAACACACAAAAATATCATTTACATGTCTAAAAGGACAGGCTGGCAAATCCTCATGATAGTTATTTTGTTCCACATTATTTTTCTCCTTTTCTTCTTTTTTCCACTGATTGCCTGTTTGAAACAGGAACCTCTTACTCCTGTTCATTAGACACATCTCGTGTCTGCTTTTACTAGTTATGCACATGGGAATCAGTATGAATATTGTCCCCAGAACAGATCATTATATTCTAGTATTTCAGTCTCTGTTCTGCTTTACCTTTAAAAATAACTAACATTGGTAATTTCATAGAGTAAAATTTTGGGAAATCACACATATATATAATAAACGGGGCTCTGAGTGATAGAAGGAGCCCACTTTCTTGCTAGTTTGCCTGCTGGTTAAGTACTAGAGCACACCTTATGTGTTTAGACATGTCATTCATTCAGAGTTTGGGTCCACTTACACACCACATCTCTCTAAATGGCAGACAAATCTAATAGAATTTAAAATTGCTGTTCACGGTGGAGAATCAGTCTGTATAAATAACTTCCTTTCACTAGATGCTGTTTTGGGAAAATTAAATTATTTAGGACATCATGAAAGCAGGCTTTGTCAGCAGTGTTTCTGTGACCTTTCACAGAACAAGTACAGACTTGGAATTGCTATTAAGAAATAGAAATTGGAGGAAAACATAGAGGCTGTGTGTTTGTGTAAAAAAAAAAAAAATGAGCTTTGATTTAAATTAAAGTAGAAAACTACATGGATGCATGCTTCTAAAATGCAAACTGAGCTGTGGCCTGGGCTTGGAGCCCATTGGAAGGGCTCTTGCCGTACAGGTACATGCCCTACATTCAGTTATGAGAACATTTTCTGTGCTATCAAGTTGATGATGTTCATATTTGTTTATTTGTACATTAAGAAACCAATTAGCATGTTTTGTCTTCACTGAAAAATAAGTAGCTTTTGAATATTAATATCTTTGTAAATTAGGAATTTCTGACTATACAATGGTAAAATACATGGGTCATTAATTTAAAATTGCCATAGAATGCCATAAGGGTCATCATCTCAAAGCCTCATTTTCGTAAATGTTACATTGTCACTGAGAATTCAGGCATAGAGAAGTTTCCTGTAAATTTGGGTAGATAGTAAACTGTTCTGGGCATAATTGCACCATAACTTAAATTAATTTTACAAGGCGTTCCTTAAAATGTTGTTCAGTGAACTTTTAGACTGTAATAGGATCTCTTGGAAGATCACATGGTAGTTGAATCTGCTGAAGCCCGGAACAGCCAAGGCAGCATCGAGTCAGTGGAAACATATTTGATTCTAAGCATCGGTGGTACATAATTGATAACTGGAAAAAAGTACAGAGTTTCGATAAGTTAGCCTCTTAGGTTGTATTTTACTAAAGCCTTCTTATCTGGGTTTATATGGTTTGTGTTTGCAAACTATGACATCACAGCTCCACCTTGTGGCTGGAATCCACGGACGATAGAGTCTACTCTGTACATGAGAATCCAAAAACTTGGAATTTCCCTTTAGTTATTCCTGAGCATTTTTTTTTTCTTCAGAGCCAGTACTAATGAAGATTGAAGAGATGATTTTTCAACGGTTCTTTTTAATGTTTTGCTGTGCTCTGTATCAGTGTTTCAAAGGGAGTCATTGCAACACCTTATTCTGAAAGAATGGGCATGTCTCCAGTTAACGCTAATGAAATGGATTGTCCTCAATTCTAACCTATATGGTGGGCTTCTACGTTTGTATTAGTCAGGGTTCTCTAGAGTCACAGAACTTACGGATATGCTCTATATAGTAAAGGAATTTATTGATGACTTACAGTCTGCAGTCCAAATCCCAACAATGGTTCAGTAGTAGCTGTGGATGGAAGTCCAAGGATCTAGCAGTTGCTGAGTCCCACACCGCAAGAAGGCGAAAGAGCGAGAGCCAGACTCCCTTCTTCCAATGTCCTTATATGGTCCCCAGCAGAAGGTGTAGCCCAGATTAAANGTGTGTGCCACCACACCTTTAATCCCAGATGACCTTGGACTCGGAGATCTCCCTGTCTTAATCTTCTGGATTCAATCACCACTGTGTCTCAAGGTCCAGATCAGAAACTTCTATCTCCCAGCCTCCAGATTAGGTTCACTGGTGAGCCTTCCAATTCTGGATTGTAGTTCATTTCAAATATAGTCAAGTTGACAACCAGGAATAGCCACTACAATGTTCATCTGTACTAGTAACACTAGTAACTGCTAGTGTGTGTTACTAATAAAACTTGTATAGAAGATGTCAGACGCAGGTACATTTGATAAATTTTGGAGTACACAAGTTATAGCCATACTACCACGGGAAGTGGTCCATAGGAGTCTACAAAGGAGGGATCTTTTCAATTACTGTATATGAAGAAGAAATAAACAGTAATTGTGAGTGATAATCACAAGGCTGATGGTTGTAACATTAAGGATAAGTTACTGTGGTTAAAAAAAAAAAAAAGAAACTGTGATTGAAACACTGAAAGTTACAATGTACATTTTTGACATTCATGAGGTTTTTATAAATGGAGAGAGGTTGTCAAAATAGTTCTTGGTTATGTCTGCTTTCCATGTTCACATGTTCACAACCACCCTTTCCTTGTGCCTTGGCTATTTAACCGAACTAAAGGGATCCAACTCACTCTACAGCACCGGTTCTCAACCTTCCTAACGCTGCAATCCTTTAATATGGTTCCTCATGTGCGGTAACCCACAACTATGAAATTATTTTTGCTGCTACTTCATAACTGTAATTTTGCTACCATTGTGAATCATATGATGCAAATATCTGTATTTTCTGATAGTCTTAAGGTGACCCCTGTGAAAGGGTCATTGAACCACAAAGGGGTCATGACCTGCAGGTTGAGGACCACTGCTCTAAGCTGCTGTCTCTACACTCATTTCTGTACCTCAAGTACAAGGAATGGGAAATACATGTTATTGTGAGGATTGGCTGCTGTGGCAGTGATCATCCAGAGCTGGTCCAAGATGGGGAGTGACATGGGCCCTTGTGAAACCATTGCCCCCCACCCCAGCATCAAATCCATGTGGACAGGCTAGAAAGGGAAGAAATCCATCCTGAAGTGGTTGTATAACTTCCAGAATTAATCACACGAGGACTTCACAGCTGTAGTTCATTGCTCAGTGACTCTCAGGGAAATCTCTCCAGACTCTAGGTGCAGTGGTCCTTAGAAGCTCTGCTGGCAAAGTTGAGCACCCACCAAGCCAAGTTACACGGTAAGAGACAAGGTTCAGTGGTTAAAGTAGAGTGATAACACTAAGTCACTAAGCTTCCAAGGGAAGCCCTCTGAGCGTTCTATTTACATTTCCCTCTCAAGACCCTGAGCTTCCCAAGGGCAGAAACAAAGGCTTTCCAGTTTTGGAGCCTCTCATGCACTCTGGCCACCCAGTCTGAAGTCTACTAAGTGCTTAATTGTGAGTAGTTGGGAGGTACTCTTATTTCTAAAATCTTATGTGTTGGAACCAGTATTTGCTAGAGGCTTGGGTGGGTGGGGCAGATGCTTTGGACGTAACAGGTTCGTTATTGAAAATGCATGGATTTATTTATTTTTTTTAACTAAAAAAGCTGATGATTTTATTTTCACATTTCACAATATAAGTGAAAACTGCACTTTTTTTGTATCACTTTTCTCTCTAAAAGTATTCTGTTAGGAAGAGAAGTTTCCTTGTCATGCATCTAGTAAACACTCAGGCTCAGCACCAAGATCTCCTGGTGAAATAGAACAAGAAATACAAAAACGATAAAGAGCGCTTCTGCTCTTATCTGTCTGGCCAGGCCATGTGGGTACCATCATAGGGAGTGCAGGAGGTCTCATCATTGGCGGCCGGAGCATCACAGGCATGTGGCCTCCCATGGGCGGTCTCATCCCAGGAGCTGGTCCCACGGACATCATCCCGGGTGGAGCGGGGCCCATCACTGGCATCATGGGAGGGCCTCCCATGTGGGGGTGTAGGCTTCCTGCCAGGCGGAGGAGGACCCAGGAGACTTGGGGGGGGGGGAGGTGTTATCATGGCCCCTGCAGGCAGAGGAGCAGAGAACAGAACTGGAGGGATCTTTCCATGTTGAAATGCAGCCAGCCGTTGTTTTGTCAATCAGACTCTGGGCCTGTTCTTCCATCCGTTTCTGATAATAGTCTTTCACATTCTCTTTGTGTTTCCAACCACTGCGATGTGTCTTCCTCACAGACGGAGAATTGTAGGTAAGATATGTATCACAGTAGTCACAATAAAACTCAGGCATGTTGCTCTACAAGCCGTTGGCTACCCGGGTCCCCACCACAAGGAACTGATGCCGGCGTTTTCACTACATATGAGATGAAGGTGTTTAATTCTGTCCCTGAATAGAGCTGTGTACATAATGTCCAAGTCGAAGAGAGTGATACATTAAGACTCTTAAGAACTCAGTGTCTCTGCTCTCATTATTCAGTTTATGAGTGATTTTTCTCACAGGGCAGCATGTGTTAGACTTCCAATAGGCATTTTAAATCGAATGAATTGGTGTTAAGAAGAGTATTATATGTATTTCAAAGTGCTATGCCAAAAAAAAAAAAAACTATCTAAAAAGCTCCCATTTAATCATCTAACTCTGAAGTAAAATATAGTTCTAAAATAGCAACCAGTGAAGAGAGTGGATTCAGATGCTGAGGCTAAGAGTGGCCTTGACGGTGTTTACTGGAGCCACATGGTTACCCTGGTTACTGATGGCATTGCTCATTCCACTTGGCTGGCTGATTTGACCAAACATCATTTCAACATCTTTTTCAGACTGGGCTGCGAAATGGGATAAGTACTGTTTAGGAAAGTTAAAAGTAGAGTAATGTCGAAAGAAAAGAAAAAAATAAAAGGCTAGAACTTCGTAATTCTTTTGGCTGAAAGGTAGATATTAGTGAATCGTACAAACTTAGAAAATAGTAATTTTTGTAAAAGTATGACTATGTTATTTTTAACTGTACAATTGCTATAGTAAGTTGGTCGTGTGTAAAAGGAACTTGCAGTGAATTCAAGGGTAAATAAATGATGATCATGGAGTAGGCAGGGCTCAGGAAATATTATTTTTGTTTGTGTGTGTGTATATATATATATATATATATATATATATATGTGTGTGTATGTGTTGAGACAGAGTCTCTCTGTAGTTCTGACTGTTTTGAAACTAGCTATGTAAACAAGGCTGGCCTTGAATTCTGCTGGCCTCTGCCTTCTGAGTACTGGAGTTAAAGACACAGGATACCACTGCTGGGGGAATAATATGATTTTATTACCTACCAGATATGGTGGAAAATTGACATGAACTCATAGATAGCTTGTTGCTGGTTAAATAGCCTTCCTCTACTAATTTGGGATGTTTGTCTTGGTGGTGTTTTTTGGATAAGAGTGTTTGCAATACGTTTTGTAAAAATTTAGTCCATTGTTAAACTCTTTGTGGTCTAAAATGAGGACATAACAATTTTAAAATGCATACTTGTCTCTGTGATATAGATGATGGCTCTCAGCTGCTGATGGCCTGGATGATGGTTGATAGTTCACTTTTGTGATAGGTACAGGTACTCCTTGAGTCCTAATGTGCTTCCGGATTCCCTGCCCTGTCACAGGTGGGATTATGTGACTCTGTAGATCACTCCAAGACAGGCATTTAGTATGCATTTGGGATACCCTTTAAGCCAGGTACAATGAGAGGCCTGATCCTAGAGTCACCCTTGGAAATAAGTAAATGCTTCACTGAGTCAGTCTTTGAGAGTTCAAAACCCTCCCAGTTTGTTCTGTCACTTTCTCTGCCTCTGTCTCTATGTCTCTCTGTGTTTCTCTCTTCCTCCCTCCCTCCCTTCCTCCCTTCCTCCCTTCCTCCTGCCCTTTCTCCCTCTCCCCCACACTCTGCTTGCTGCCTGCAGTTTCAGATGTGAGCTCTCAGCTGTTCCTGCCTCCCTTATCTTCCTGCTACCACACTTCATCACTCTTGAGGCTGACGGACTTCTAGAACCCTAGAACCCTAAACCCCAAATAAACGTTTCCCTCTTGAAGTTGTCTTCATCATGATGTTTTTATCACAGCATCAGAAAAAATATGGCGCCATACCAGCCAATGGGAAGAGAAAAGATATAAATGGATAGTCGCTGACTTACCAATTACATTTTTTTTTAAACTTTTGGTGATTCAAAAGTAATGCACGTGAAGTATAAAAATGTTGTAATCGTATCTTTTTTCAGGTTGTTGATGGGCATAGCACTGCCACCATGTTGCAAAGTGTCAAGTGTGCGGAGCTTCCCCAGAAACCTGGAGATGGGACAGGTGCTCTACAGGGCTGTGTTAGGCTTGTGCTAAGGGGACTTTCAACTTAAGGGATTTCAATTTATCGTGTGTTAAGCTATAACTCCACTTTATCCAAGGGACCTCTGGACTTAGTATGAGTTGCATTTCAAATAATGAAGTGGTAGCACCATCTGGAGACGCAGTGATTTGATTTGACATCTAAGAAGAGAAGACGTGTGTCAGTGCCGTCTAAAAGAGCAGTTCATGCTCCGAGTGCTTCCTCTAAGCGAAGCCTTTAAACCCTGCCTTGTTGGCCATCCAGACTCCCTCCCTCTCAGTCTTCCATTAGTGAGTGACCCATCCGTGCACTTGCAAGCTCTAAACATGAAGTAGTCACCATCCTGGGCTGTTGATCCACAGGAAACAAGTCACAAACTTCTTTGAACTGTTGAAATCTGTCATTTGTAAGTTCTACTAAGAATATATTTCTGTATCAATGAACTATATTAAAGAATACCCACCCACACACACTAATAAAGTTCACAATTTTTAATATTTGTAGTCAAAATTACTGCTCAGGTTAAAATGTTTTACAGAATGTAATTGTAACTTAGACTGAACTTTCTGAACAGGTCTGTATGCTAGAGATGTGACTTCCTCATATTTAGGTGACATGAACCAGGGATAGCTGAAAAATTATGTTAGGTGGGGGGAAAAAAAATCACCTTTCACAAATATGGCAACAACCTAGAACGGCAAACAAAAACCACAAAGAAAAATAGACTTCAATAGCTTCCTATACTTGGTTCAAAAAAAAAAAAATAGTAAACAGCTCTAAAGCTGTAGTGTTGATTGTGTGGGGAACAAAATGTTATCGGCTACAAATTGTCTATAATAAAATATGAGAGGAGTATGCAGTAGTAGGGGTAGTCCGGCTTTTCTGAAGTCTATGAGGGTGTGTTTTCAAAAGAACTCGGCACAAGCGTGAGGCGAAAAGTATGGACTGAAGAATTTATTTCCTCATATTCTACAGCACAGGAGGTGGTTAGAAGTACCACTGTGGTCTTTCCCTCAAGGCTGAAGAGAGCCTTGGCTGTGTTCCCCTTTTTCCAATAGATCAAAGCAGCTGGATTTAGCCCATGTTCCTTTAATTATTAATGTCTAGGAACTCTCAGTGGAAAAATTCTGTAATCAATTCTGAATTTTTAGTTATCAGGTTTAAAGTTTCCTTATAATAGTATACTGTGGATCCCTTTACCAGTCTTTTGACCATATTTTTATAGTATGTTTAATACTTTATAAAGACATAATGGATGTTTCCTATAAAGGACGGGTCTTAGATGTGGAAGATCTAATGGGAGGGTCTCAGACCAAGGAAGCCGAAGTCTTCAATCAAGTTTAACTATTAGTGTCTCTTGTTCATTCAGATACCAGTGCAGAGGCTGTGGGGTGGGGCTCTGGGTGGGAGAGGTGAGTTATTTACTATCTTCCTCTTCGCAATGTGGCCACATCAGAAAGAATCTCACTTCTGTAGCTATTGTTGTTCGTGTGTCTTGTTGCTGGTGGTGTGTTTGTCTGTTTCACTATTATTTGTCACTTTAAATTGGCCTGTTGAGAATGTGTGGCTAATTCTAGCTTCTCAGACTTGTGGAGCCCAGACTCTGACCCTAACAATTCCAGGGCCACTGAAAGAACAATATTTTTAAAAAGCTGTATTATCAACAGAAATTCAGCTACTACATCAATATTAAAGTGTTGAATTTTAACCTTGGGAATTTCAGTTATTTCTATTATAGCCAATTTAGTCCTAGCATGTAATCTTTATTTAAATTTTAACTTTTTTTTTAAAGATTTTTGGAAAGGTTTATTTATTATTATATATAAGTACACTGTAGCTGACTTCAGACACACCAGAAGAGGGCATCAGATCTCATTATGGGTGGTTGTGAGCC